>NC_046621.1:6591580-6892871 GCF_900324465.2 Anabas testudineus | reverse complement strand
CCCATAAAAACTTTGCCTGGAAGGAGGAGTATGACACACGGCAGGCCTCCAACCGCTGGGAGAAAAGGGCCATGGAGAAAGAGAACAAGAAGACCAGAGACAAGGCTCGAAAGGAGCGCAACGAGCTGGTGCGACAGCTAGTGGCTTTTGTTCGTAAACGTGACCGACGTGTACAGGCCCACAGGAAGCTGGTGGAGGAACAAAACGCAGAGAAGATCAAGAAGGTGGAAGAGCTGCGACGGAAACAGAAGCTCAGCCAGGCCAAGTGAGTAGCAGAAAGATATTTGATTAAGTGTGATCAATTCCTTTTGGTCTTCAGTCCTATTACAGTGTATTATGTGTCCATCCAAGACTGGCAGAGGAGTATAAGGAGCAGAGCTGGGCGGCCATGTCTGAACTTGAAAAGGAGCTGCAGCAGATGGAGGCTCAGTACGGAGAGGAGTTTGGAGATGCATCAGAAAGTGAGGAAGAAGAGCAGGATATGGACACACTGGAGAAGAACAATGAGAATGGAGGAGGTCCGTGAATCTTCTTCTCAGTAACACTTACTTATTTAAAGGCACCAACACTGCATACCCGCTTCCCTCTCACTCCGAATGTTTGTTTTCACAAACCTTCCCTGTTGTGTGTGTTTGTGTGGTTCTTGAAATACATTTTTTAAATGCATAAACATTCATTTAACAGATGCAGAGCAGCCTGATGGAGATGAACTAACAGCCGACTATTATGATGATCTGTATTGCCCAGCCTGTGACAAATCCTTCAAATCAGATAAAGCGTGAGTATCCTCCCACCCATTCGCTCCACCTACATGCTGCCTTCTGCTAATTAATGATTTTAGAGGCATTTAATCACCATGGGGGTCAAGGTTTAAAGACTACGAATATAATTAATCCAAATGATGTTTCCATGGCGTTAGGTGTGCATGTACCAAAACGTTTTTTTGTTTGTTTCTTTTTTTTTTTTTTGCTGTCAGCAGTGAAGTTTATTTTGTTTCTATGTATCTGTGTATTTGTTTCAATGCATGTGAATAATGGAGAAAAACAGTAACAGTCAAACTTGAATGACAAGGTCAGCTGTTGCCATTGTTTACATGCTTTTAAGGATTTCTGATTTGATTGTGATTCGTCAACTGGCTTTTGTCCTTTCCTTTGCAGAACTGCACATTACAGACAAATGTATTGTTTGAAATGATTCACTGCCTTAGGTATACTTCCTTAATTTAGCTTTTCCGTGGAGGAATTTATTTATTTTTGATTTTCTGCTAATATTTGTTGATGTTAATACAAATCTGTAAATGGGTTTTAGAATGTTCATAATACCTTTAAATGTCATTTCATTGTTTCTTTCCTTTCCTCTTGTCAGAATGAAAAACCATGAAAAATCCAAAAAGCACCGGGAGATGGTGGCGTTGCTACGGCAACAGCTGGAGGAAGAAGAGGATTCACTTGGTTTGAACTTGGAAGAAAAGGAGGGAGGACAGGAGGAAAGTGAACAGGAAGAGGAGGAGGAGGACGACGAGGAGGAAGAAAAGCCAAGGCAGAAGTATGTGGCTCCGGGTGCATTTGATAGAGGAAAAAAACTTCTCTGCTGATTGTCAGTGTGGTTAGAATTTAATGATGCATGTGAATGTTATGTAATTTTTTATTATTTGTTTTCCACCTACACAGGCTGTCTAAGAAACAGAAGAGGAAAAAGAAACAGCAGAAAATACAACAAGTGAGGGATATTTTCTTATTCCTTTTTGGCAGGTGTGGTTGTTTTATTGTGAACCTTTCTTAAAAGCATTTTTTAATCCATGCTCTCCTACTCCGCTGCAGAGTGCTCCGGAGGAGGAGGAGAAACCATCACTGACCACCTGCGAGGAGGATGCCACCGAGAAGTCAGCGGACCCTACAGAGCCAGAGAAGCAGGATGATCCCCCTCCCACAGAAGTAAAGAGGTCAGTCCAGCTTCCCTGGCATCTCCAGCTTTGTGAAAACTCTGATGGTGGACTTTAAGTGATACCACTATCAAGTCTTATTTTGTTCAGTTAGGGCAGCAGAAGAAACTGGCAACACAACATGTGACATTTCCACTTTGCAAAGTTGCCTGTTTTCACATTTTGGTCTTGCTGTACTGTTAAAAAAGGTACAAATAGAAGTGGAATTGGATTCTGTTGGGTTATAAAACCAAAACAATGAGCTAAGAGATTCAATAATGCACCTCTGTGTTGCAGTCAGGTGTGAAACCATCATTACAAATATGATATGTTATTACTTTTACAACACCAAATACTTACATTTAATTATTCATTATCCAATTATTAAAACATATTATTAATATTATATCAAGTTATTATTATTCCAACTTTCAAGTTCAAGGTCATTTCTCTGCACATTTTTTTAGATGCTCTCTTTCTCCCTCATAAGACTTAAGTCAAGTTTTTCTTTTGATTTGTCATCTCAATTTTTCCTCAGCAGCACTGTGAAGACAAAAGGAAAGAAAGGAGGAGGAAAAGATAAACCAAAAAATGTCAAGTCAAACACAGGAGGAGAACAATTTCTAGAGGTATGAGTGTTTTTACTTTACCTTCTAATTTAAGCTTTTTTCTCTAGGGCTTTACAAATGGCACTTAATATCTGTTAAAGATCCATATCTGAACTTTATTATGAAATCCCTCATTACTATTTCCACCTCCAGAAGGAAGTAAACCGCTGTGTGACCTGTAACAACGAGTTCCCCACAAGAAACAAGTTGTTTGACCATCTAAAGACCAGCGGACATGCCACTGCTCTGTCGTCAAATGCTCCACACAGCTCTGTGAGCAAGAGCAAAAAAGACAAGAAGAAGAACAGATAACACATCTTCATCTGGGCTGATGAGCCTGACAGAGTTTGATTCAGCAGGGACTCTGAGAAGCCTCTTTTTAGTTCCAAAAAAAGCCTTTGAAAGTGGACTTTAATGGATGCCTCGGGTGCTCTGCGGCATCCACTGGCTGACAGAGGGCACATAGTTTTATTTTAAATTACACAAAAATCACAAGAGCTTGAGACGTCCAGATTGGAATGATTGAAACAAGCGTCATTTCAGTACTTTTCAGTACAAACAGTATGAAACACCATGTACTGATAAACCAGTGGAGCAGATACATGTTAATCCCCATATCTGAACATTCACTACAGGAACCATCTCTATTGGTTTGACTCAATGATCTCTGACTTTATTACTCCTTCACAAAAATAAAGGTGATACCGCACGTTGGTATTTATACAAGAACAGTGCAATGATTTGCGGTAATGTCTCTGGTAACTGTGTTTAACAATCACTACTAGATATTGGTTGTGTCTGTATCAAACACGCACCTGTACCTTTTTACATGCTGATTTGTGGGAAAGGAAGAAAAACAAAATGACAAATTAAAGCAAGATATTCAAAAACAAAAATATGGGAAATTACTTTCAGATACTTTCACTTTTTCACACTTGGTTGTAGATTATATTGTTTAAATGGTTCACTTAAGAAAGTCTTCCTTCATCTCCCTTTTTGATGTACATGAGGGATTGGATTTGGAAGTGGTGAGAAGAAAAAAAAAAAAAAAACAAGATGAGAGATTATGGAGTGCCAGACATACTGATTATCTGATTAACAGAAAAAACACATGCATAATGAGATCTGGCACCTTATCCTGTGTCGCATAGTGGCAGAACAGGCACTTAAGACATTTCTAAAGAAAATTACTGTAAAGCAAAACATATAACTGTATATAACTGTAAATACTATATAACTTCTATAAGTAGAAGTACTTCTAGTAGGTATAGAAATTTATCTTTACAGTGATGACTCAGAGAAAACAAAATGCACGGTGCTCTTTATTAAACATACGTCAGCTGGATGAATCACAAAATCACAAAACAACATGTACCATTTTGTCATAGCGTGGATCCTTCTGTCAATCACAGATGCGTGGTGAAATGGTTGTTTTAAAAGCTCCACACCAAAACCTTTAGCATGTTTATATTTATATGCTGATCTTAACAAAACATACTGTAGGTGTGAACTGTGTTTTGTGTGTCAGCTGATTACCTGAATATGCTGAGTGACCAGTTTATTTAATCAGTGGATATTCCAAGATGACAATGCCAGGGCTCATCCGGCATCTTCATTCAGGGAGCATGACACACAGAGTCCAGACCTAAACCCCATTGAGAATCTTTGGGATGTGCTGGAGAAGATTTTGCACAGCGGTTTGACTCTCCCATAATCAACACATAAGATCTTGGCAGAAAATTGTGTGTGTGACTTTTATTTTGGACGGTCAGTGTACATCTGCCGGTGTCTAAACAACTAGCCACTTGTAATTGAAAAGAGATTAAGATGCTGCGGCTTCATACTGTAGCAGCGTTCAAATCCCAGCTGTGGTCGACCTCCAGCAGGGGTCCTTAACCTGCCTATGCCAATTCTTGCATAAACTCCAATTACATGTACACAAGACCGAACACAGTGAGTTATAGTCAAAGCAAGTTCGCCTTCTCCTTCGTTTAATTTTTTTTCCCCTTTCAGGCTAAAATTAGCCAAGAGGCAGAAAGCAGGCAGTTCAAACTGTGATTCCTGCAACATCTGTCCAGACTCACCAAGTTTTGGGATAAACAGTGCCCGGACCATAATAAACCTGCAGGTCTAGTTTGACCATTGCTCCTTTTGCTAAAAGGTTCATGCAGAGGTCACTGTGAATCCCTCTGATTGCTATTTTAAAAAAGCAACTAAAGTTCCATACAAATTAATTTCACTAGGACGAGGTGGAGTGAGTATACAATTACCTGAACATCAGATATAATGATATCATAATGAAGTGCCCACTGAGTGATACCAGTGTTTTCATGTCTTATTTGTTTATGTTAATATTTTTTCCATGTCTATTACAGACCATAGATCTGAGTGATCCCCTCACAATAAGACACATCATAAAAGTAAAGGTCCTGTTTAGCTGCTGACTAAGTTGTTGGTGACGCAGCTGTGAACAGGACAAATGTTACAAAAAAGAAACCTGCATTAGCAAAAAGGAAGAGTAGTCAAAAGTAGATCCTACCCAACACTTACTGACACAGTACAGCAAGACATTTTCCTTGCAGCACTTGTGACAAAACTGAACATCACAAAGTTCCTCAAAATGCACAGCACTTGAACAGCAACCGGGATATTTTCTAGATTGTTGGTTCTGTCTGCTCCCTTTGGATGGACCATGAGCATGAATGGAGTGGTGACGAACAAATCTGGTCAAACTTTTCTGATTTGCCTCAGTTAAAAGACTCAAATGTCACATTCATGACATAAAATTACTCAAGTTAAGTCATTTACACAATATCAAACGAGAGGGAGTGCTGTTGTACTTTATATCAGCACACCTGTGATGATGTCGCGTGACTTTTCTTTTATCACCATGCATGAGCACAACTCATTAAATGAAAGCATGGTTAATGTTTAGTAGGAATATTGCAAAAAGCAACATAATACTTAACGTCACACTGTTTATAAGAACAGTGTGATTGCAGTAGGTCATGGGGGCATTTGTTTGTGTACCCTGGGAACAGCTACACTCTCTGATGGTCTGCACAGGAGAGTCCCTGCAGTGGCTTCCTCCCCATGGACCTCTGAACACCTCTGGACACATGGTCTTTTATTTATCGGCAGAAACCTAGTTAGCTGACAAAAAAAAAAAAAAAAAAAAAATCATCACAAAACAAAAGCACAGTGACAGCTTTTCACTCACATACTGTATTTCAGATGGCTCTATAGAATCAAGAATCCTTATCTTCTTATCTTTATGTTGTGAAATGTAATAATACATCTTGAATTCATGGGGAGAAAGGACACAGTAGAGAACATATAATAAAAACAATCTGTTCCCTGGTAGAGAGAAATGGAAACACTTTGGTCTTACAAAAAATGATGCTATTTATGTTAATTAACATCACTGCTATTTCCATTTTCCTATATTTTGAGGTAATTATAAGGCACACACAGGGGTTTCCTACACTTGATAAATCAATAAGGGATGATGTCAGAGTTGTGGAGCCTGTGTGGACAGGAGCCATCAGCATAGACATGTCAGCATGATTTGGGGGACATTTGCAAATCATTTGCCAAACAAACTGTCGGTGACATTGTGCAACACAGGATAAAGTGCTGCCTGTTGTTTACACTTGATAGTAAAATGTGGTCTGGTTGGCAAATACTCCATTAATAGTATCACAGCGAAAATGCATCATATAAAGGTGCAGGCGAAAAGGTGTTAGATCACAACCATCTGAGTAACCCCAATCTAACTGGGTACTAAAAGTGTGTTTGCACCACTGCTTTTCTTTCCCAGGAACCAAAGTCCAGGAACCAAAACTGGGGTAAAAGTCATTAATGCTCATTTGCATTTCCACAGCAGGACTAAAGCTGCAGGAAGATTAAACAGATTTGCTTTTGTTAATTATTAGTATTATGTTGCATTGATGTCGTAGCAAACACGAGAGGGATTAGCCTTTATTTTTTAAAGTTAAGAGTAAAGAAAGGAAACATATGGAAAGAACGATAAAGAGATAATTAATATATCATTTATTTTTTGTATTAAAAAGACTAAACTAAAATAAACTGTTGGCGTTCATATTAAAAAATACACGCAGGCAAAAGTGTGTTAATGTTCCTCAAGGTCACAGATTTGATATTTTTGCATTCACATCTTTAATCATTAAAAAAGGCGGTGTTCACTAATTATGTTACAGTCAAGTATGATCAAGCGCTCAAGGTCAACACCTTACACAACAGAGGTAGTCTTTTCCTCAGAAGGTGAAATTTAAAAGATGTGTAAATCTAAAATCCACTTCTTTTCCAGGTTCAATCCTCAGGACTAAGCAGTCTGGCCTTTATTGGACTTTTATCTTCTTTCCATATAGTTGTAGAGAGACTGGTTAAAAATAGCCAGGAAGAAATCAGCATCTTCCTTGGTGATGCACATGGGAGGTTGGATGCGGAAGGTCTTGAGGGGTGAGAAAAACACAGAATAACTTTGATTGACTTTGGTTACTGGTGACTTTTGTGTCAAAATTGTGTCAAAACAACTTCAAAACCATTTCAGCCCTGTATGCCTCCAGCTCCGATACACTGTGTTCAGACACCCGTTGATCCCTGTCCACCACAACATTAAAACCACTACATGTATTGTATGTTGAGGCTGATGTGAATTTTCTAAAACAAATCCAAACAACGGAGCATGGCTCACACCAAATGTGTCCTTTTAGAGTGTTGATGAGTGACGACCAGAGCTGATAATAATCATAATTACACAAAACGGTCTTACTGAAAGACTTTCACACCTTACCCCGAAAAAATCACAAGATAGCGACATTTTGCATATTAAAATATTTTATGAGACTCTTTCCGTCAAATCATGGAAAAAGCTGTATTTAAAAATCATGTTTGTTTCTTTTCAACAAAACAAGCTGTTTTATAATGTAGGTGCCAGCTGTAGTTACACAACGTGTTGGCCCTGCAAAAAAATTAAGCGTTAACACGAGGGTGAGTGCTGTTACCTGTCCATATAATCCTCCTTTCCCTATCAGGACTCCCATGTCCTTGATGTCCTCAAAGATCTCATTCATTCCCTCAGGAGACAGTGGAGCTCTGCTGACCTGTGGATGAGATGAAAGTGCCAACTACACCAACAGCCTGTGTCCCATAGTTAGTCAGCTCCTAACCTCTAATTGATAATTGACTTCAAATGCTTTTCCCCTGAATAGTGGCGAAAGAGACTCGTGCATGACATTTCCACCATTATACAAGTTCCAGGATAATTATAGCTGTGGGGTAAAAAATCAGCCAGTTCAAGCACTGCAGCAGAAAACAGTGTCCTTCAGGGATAATCAATCTCTGCTCATGGTCAATAAGTTACTAATTTGAGCTGTAATTCTAAGCCCTGAATAGATCTTTCCCACAGAAAATAAAGTACGCAGATGTAACATTTATCCTTGTAGTCAACACGTTCCAAAATGTGTTTTATAAGATGTTGTGTATGATGTAATGCATAGTCAGAGACATAAAAATACAGACAAGAACAGTCTCCCTCCTTCAGGTGAGGGCTAAGTTTATAATTTACTCTCTGTTGAGTTGACTGGATATTTAGCATTAGACTGATTTTTTAGTCAGACTTAGTGACTGTCTACATTTGGCTTATGCTCTTGCCTTTCTGTGAGTTTTCCTGTGTTTCAGTATATTTTGATCCTTTTGTGGTGTTTCCTGGTTAAAATAAAGCTAATTCTACAGTTGAACAAGCCAGAATACATTTACCAGTCACAAACACTGAAATATTAATGTTTCTCACAATAATTGATGGCGGTTTTCTTTCCAAACACAGGAAAACTCTACTGGCTTTTTGAGTAAAATCACTGCTGTTCTGGCTAATGGTTAACAGGGAGGCACACTACAGACAAACATGTTGCTGAAACACACGAGGGAAGGTGACTGTCACGTATGTGACAAACTGAATACCTTGTCTTTGACCATTTCCACACCGATCTGCAGGCCTTTTCCACGGACATCACCAACAATCTCATACTTGTCCCTGAGTTTTGCTAGTTCTGTCAGCAGATAGGTGCCCACCTCAAGACTGATCTGCTGTGTGCCATCCTCTTGAATAGCCTGTTAACATATGTTAGTCATATTAACCAAAAATAAATATTGTTTGCTATTGATCTCTCCTGTGCTGATCAACAGGACTGATGTAGAAAGAGAAGATTTAATACTTACATCGAGCACCGACGAAGCAACTGCACAAGCTACAGGATTTCCTCCGAAGGTGTTGAAGTGAACGCCTTTGGTAAACGAGGCCGCAATTTCTGGAAAACATATAAATAAACAATTTAGTCGCTGCTGCGTTCAATTCAAACCTCAGCCAAACTTGTATTTCCTCAAACTAGTAATTCCTCATCCTCATTCCTTAATATTGGAACTTCTATAGAAATGTCACAGTTACATCCCAAGTATACCTGCATTTGACTAAAACAACCTCATTAACTCTCTTAGTTATGCACTGTTTTAATTTTAACACATTAATATTATAGTCAATTAAACAGCAAAAACAATGAAGCACAATACACACTCTTTATACCGTAACTGTAAAGAACGTGTTATGAACATACAAGCTGATTTACAAACAAGGTTTTTACAGTATTATCTCACCTGGTGTTGTAACAACAGCTCCCAGTGGGAATCCGTTACCAATGCCCTTTGCCATTGTAACCATGTCAGGAACGACATCATGCCCTTGAAAACCCCAGAAGTGGCTTCCTGTTCGCCCAAATCCCGTCTGGACCTGTGAGGTGAGCAGCCGGTCTTAATAGCATATTGTGGTATTTATATGTATCTGAAAATGTTTCTTGGTTACCACAACTTTGTCTTTTATACACATTGTGGAACCAATTTCACCTGGAACACAACTAGAATGAAAGACATTGGGACAAAATGCCTGAATATTAAGACCAGCTTAAAAGGTTCTCTTTGGTAATTGGTATTGTAAATTTGGTAACTGTTTCCTCCGCAATCCTCATGATTAAGCACCACCACACTTCTAGCAAAAACATCACCTATGTTAGTGCAGGTGGGAAGTGTCAACAACTACCAGCAGACCAGATCATCAGCAGATCAGCTCCAGACCAGAGGCTGCAAAGATTCAAGCCAGCAGAACCATCACAGAGGCTGCACAGAGAGCCTCCAGGTGGTTCTGTACAAAAAGAGGTGATCAGTGAACCAAGTCGGGTTGCCTGGGTGATGGGTTTCTGATGTTGTGAGACCCGGAGCACCCCCGGGTACATCACTGATGATGTGTCTTTGTGCCTCCATCAGTGAGCAGAAAATATAAATAGTAATGAACATTATTATGATATTGTATATAAATAGTTGTAATCTTCACGTTATATAACTATCATCGTGTATCATCTCATCTGCAGTTCAATTCAGCACAGTTACATTTGGCCATTTTTCCAGATACAGACTTAACTTGTGTTAAATCATTGTAATTCTCTGTAAAGCACAAGTATTTCATGTGAAATCAACAGTTTCAATTGTAAATAGGAAATGTGTGATAATAATAATAACAGAACGCATCTAACCTCATCAGCAATGCAGATCCCTCCTTTCTCTCTCACAAGCTTATAGGCTTCTTTGAGGTAGTTTTTAGGGTACTGCACAGATCCCCCAACTCCCTGTAAAAACCAAAGACATTCAAATCCTATCGTTCCATCTTAATTAACAGAAACACTGACACTGAATAGGAGAAAATAATAAACAACAAAGCTGAATGTGCTCTAAGTGTATTTTGATATTGGGTATTTTTAAGCAGTAGACACAGTATCTGCAACATACTGTAAAAACCAAACATGCTCACAGTAATGGCATTACTCAATGTGGAAAAGCAGCAAAGCAGTAAAAGAAATATGAGTAGCATGGATAATTTTAAGACTACATTTCTTAGTACCTGTATTGGCTCTCCAAAGAAAGCAGCAATTCGACTCGGGACACTTGTAGCCAATGTCTCTTTGAGCTGCTCAATGTACTGTTCATTTGCCACGCAGTGACCTACGTGAGCAAACAAATAAATGCCCTTATTTCCACACATTTTAACAACTGTGTCCAAATGGAAAATAAAAGAAGGTTTAAGCAAGTTTATTCTCATTCATTATGTGGTTCACAGCAAATAAAGGAAATTTAGAACTCATCAGTCCAAAATACTTAAAGGAGTCCTTTCATATAATCTTGCATGTTTTTGTAACTTTACTGTACTTTATAAAGTGAAATACATCTGTAATAACTACTGTGATATTAATTTAGTAAATACTAAACAACACAACAATAATTACACATAATACCCAGTAGCAGAGTGTAAGCAGGATAAACTGATAATGATTTTACATTGCAGCATGACAGCTGTTTGTGTAAACAGTCATAACTTCCTATACTACTAGACAGTTTAAGTGAGACACAGACATACTGTAAAGCAAACATTCCTGGTAAAAGGTAAGTGATCAACAGTAGGAGACTTTGAACTTTATAGAATGAATTCAACGCTCTCATTTTCAAGAACCTCATGACCTTTAGGTAGTACACATTTTCAAGTAGATGATTTACCTGGAATACATTATGGAGGTCTACGCATTTAAAATGTAATTTATTACTCTGATAAAGAAAGAATGCTCAAAGTTGAGCATTCGCTTACACAACATTCAGGTTTTTATGTTGTGCTGCATGTAAATTCATGTTCATCTAAAAAGGAACAAAATGAAAACGCTCCCAGCGTGAGACTTTTTTTTATCACCGTGCATGAACACAACTCATTAAATGAAACTACAGCTAATGTTTATCAGGAATATTGCAAAATTATCATAATGCTTAATCTCAGTGACAGTGATGGTGTTTTTAATTTAATGTTTATGAGAACAGTCAGCTTGCGTTGACTCATGAATGCACGTGTTTGTGTACCGTGGGAACAGCTACATTCTCTGGTGGTCTGCACAGGAGAGTCCCTGCAGTGGCTTCCTCCCCATGGACCCCTGAACACATCTGGACACATGGTCTGTTTGTCGGACCACATTATATAGTCACCGTCATTATAACTAAAAACAATAATAAAAATAACCTGCATTGTCAACTGTATGATTTTATAATATATTAATGCATACATACAGTGGTGCAGCCCAAGCCATTGGCAATGGGGTATTTATATATTGCATTGGAGGTAAGACCCATAGCCTGTGGGCTGCCACCGTGGTATGACCCTCTGGGAGAGAAAAAGCGATCACAAACTGTTCAGTCAATTTAGATTACACAGAACTCTTCATAACAGCCAACATATCAAGCTAGACGGTGTATCACATACTGTATGAATGTTGCAGAATAATAAAAACACAGACATCCTCAAGCAATATGCTTTTACATCCTGAGTAGGAGCGAGAATCATCAGCCTTGTAATCTGTTGTTTACTAAATCTGTGCTCTTCTCCTGTTTGTGCCTCTTAAATAGGTCTATTTTTATCCTAATACAATCTTGAGTTCAGGGGGAGAGAGGACACACTAGAGCACATCCAATAAAAAAATGTGAGTCACGCTACTTAACACTGACATTATGTCAAACATTACTGTTTGCGTTTTCATATATGTTTAGATAACTATGAGGCACACAAGTGATGATAAAAAGACTCATACCTGAAAGTGATAATGTCATAGTTGCCTGTGTGGAGCCGAGCCATCAACATGGCCAGGTCATTGGCTTCAGAGCCACTGTTGGTAAAATAAATCACCTGAATAGGGAAATGCAGACCAGGAAACATTTAATTACTACCCACAGCACATTTATCTAAGCTCTTGTCCTCCGCAGATTACAATGAAAAACAGGAGCCATACCTTAAGAGGATCTGGTAAGTAGGAAGCTAGTTTCTCACAATATTCATGAAGTGGAGGATAGACGTAGATGTTAGTGGTGTGCCACAGTTTCTTTAACTGCTGCTCTGTGGCTGCTGTTACTTTCCTGTCCACACACACATATATATATCAGAACACCACACTTCACTATAAACTGTGCATGACAATAAAACGTTGAAACACCGTCAGTGGGTGAAAGCAAAAAAAAAAAAAGAAAAAACACTTTACGGGTGGCAGTGGCCCACGCTGACAGTAGCCACGCCAGCAAACAGATCCAGGTACCGCTTCCCATCTACATCCCAAAGCCACTGCATGTATCCCTGGTGGATGAACACTGGTTTCTTATAGTATGTCACCTTCATGATCATGGGGTTGCAGTTCCGTTTGCGAATATCTATCATCTGCTCTTTGGACATACCCTGGACAGTGACAAAAAAAACACAGGATAGAAGTTGTATTATAAGATGTTCATCTTTTTGTTTTCCAGTGGATGAGAGAGCTGCTCTCTGTTCGTTTATCAACTATTCAACTAGATTCTGCAGATGTTAAAATTCCACTGTCAGTAACACTGATAATGAATGTACCTGCACAGTTATACTATATTCAGTTTAGAGACACTGTACTGGACCCCTTATCTTACCTTGTATTCCTCTGGTTGGAAATTGCACCGAGGCATCTCCGGGGCACTTGTTGGAGAGTATTGGACGAATGATTTCTGACATCCTGCCCCTGTGAAATAATCATTGCAAGGTGAAATTATTCTTTGACGAACTCTATGGTCAGACTGTGTCACTTGGTTGAGACTGATCAGAGCTTTTCTATAACAGTTAGTCAGTCTTGTAGCATTAAGAATTGCACTCTCTTCTGTTTTTGCTACTACACTCCGGGGGTGCATCCATCAATTATTGTCATAACTGATTAATTTAATAATTTTAATACTACGTTTTTTATGAATTGATGATCAGGATGATGCAGTTGTGGTGCTGAAAGGTAACGCTTTATTCAAAGATTACTATTATTTAGCCTCATACACATTGATACAAAACATATAATAGTATACAAATATAAAGAGTAATACGATTTACTAAAAAACAGCAAATATATACAATTACATTACATCCTGTCTAAAATAGTATCTATAATACTGATTATTGATTGATCTATAAATAGAGCTGAGAAGATTAATGATTGACACACACACACACACACACACACACACACACACACACACACACACACACACACACACACACACACATATATATATATATATACCTAGCATTTTTTTTTATTGTTGATTAATTTCTTTAATGTTTGCAGTAATAATGTCTGAAACAAACCTTTACTAAGTTTTACTAAGTTATCTTTGTCTTTTTCCATGTACTAAACAAACTGACATTTCAAAACAAATCATCAGATGGATGTAAATTTGAACTTTAACGTTAGATGTTGGATTTAAGTCTTTTTCGTGGTATTTTTATTCTACTACTGAATTCCCTGAAGTCACGGTAGCAGCTTGTTAATAACACTGTTAAACAGGTAACGTAAACTAACTAATCAGAGCTCAGTTAGTTGTGACTAATTCTAATTATTATGCTGACTCACCACTGGATCTGCAGGACTTCCCTTTTAAAAGTGCGCAGCGGACACTGAGACAGGACAAAACTTTGGACATGTTGAGCTGAGACAGAGGACACGATCCGGTCCTGCTCCCTTCACGGTCTGCGGAAACTGCTCTTTGACTAACGGATCTGCTCGGGGATGATTCCGTTTCCGGGTCCAAACTTCGGTTTTTTCTCCTCAGTCAACACCTGGATTGAACTTTCTACTGTAAGCCGATCACTCATACACAAATCTGGGATTCACATTATGGATACGTAAAATGGAATTAGAGATAAATCAGTTTTCTTATTCAAGTCAGTGAACCAGTCTGTTTAGTCAAAAGATAATTACAATTATCTTTAATTCGGATTTTAACAGGTCACATCAGTCACATCACACCAGTCTATCTAGACTAACGAGTGGCACATCTGGGATTTTACCAGCTGTTCTTTCTTTGTCACCTAACCTTACATCTGCTCCTGATGATTTTTCATGTGAATTCATTTTTAATGTGAACACACTCACTAACTTACAGAAGTTTATTGTATTTGTTGAAATGAATTAATTAGACAAAATATTATTATTTGCTATAAAAACCTAAGAATACCCATTAACAAATGTGTTGCTATATTTAAATGTAACAAAAAAATCTTTATTTGCACATTTATTCAATCTTTTAATTTTAATATTTGGCATGCATATGTTTTGAAGAGTGTTTAATTAAATTGCACAAGAATTAGCCTTTAGTGGAAAATCTGTATGTTCCCAATGTTCACTAAAAACGTATAACTGCAAATAAATATGAGCAAACAAAGTCACATTTAGAAAATCATTGTTAGTATAGGGTTAATCTTTATAGATCTACACGCATATTTTGGTGCAGTGCAATTTAGAGGAACAAAATGATCTTTGTATTTCTATGACATTTATGTGACAGCTTTAGTTACTTTATAAATTCCTCATGCTGCTTTTCTTTATCATTATTCTATAAATTAAATTTTTTTTATTTTCATTATTTTGAGGTCTGCACTATTGATTAGACAAAACCTTTATATAAAGATAGATTATATGATTTATATATGTGGACATAACAAAAAGCTGAACGTGTCACTTTGGGCCTGTATTAATTGCTATTGAATTTCTTGAAGGTTTTACAGACCAAATAATCGGTCACCTAATTAACTGACCAGGTAAATCTGCTTGATCTTTCTATACTGCAAATACCCTTGCTGCTAATACTTTAGTACTTACACTACACTTATGTATTTCTACTTTTACTTAGATAATAAATCTAATTACATCATTTTCCACTGTATTAATATAGCAATGTGACTTTTTGACAAAGTGTTAAACCATCATTTCTAATCATATGCCATTCTTAGCTCATCCTGTCCTAGTTGTCATAATACCTTTCAAGACGTGCACTCATAGCAGGTCACTTCCATCCATCCACCCATTACTCTAACATTCCTCTTTAGGGTTGCAGGAGTGCTGAAGCCGATTTCAGCTGTTACAAGGGGAGAGGTGGGGTAAACCCCGGACAGGTCGCCAGTCTATCACAGGGTTTACATATAGAGACAGACCAGCATTCACACCTATGAGCGATTTAGAAAACCCACGCAGGGAAGGCACAGAAAGAACATGCAAACTCTACACAACGGCACCCGGCCGACTTTTTCCATGAAGTTTGCTCTTCATTATTTTACCAGCGTCTGTTAAAAACAGTAGAGAAACACATCACATTACAGTACGCTGCAAATATATAACAAGAGGGGTTCTTAATGTCAAAAAAAGATTTCAGTGCTGCTTCAAATTGTGAATGGATGGTTGACTTTATAAAGCTATACATATGTATATACAGTATGCATACATGCAAAAGAAAAGCAAAGTTGAAATGTATCACTGTTAAACAACAGAGATGTAGACACTTACGGTTAATGTTGTACATGGCCAACAGAATATCATGACATGCTTTTCCTATCCAAAACCCTAAGCATGTTTGTAGGAATACATTTTTCTCAAAAAAGTATCTCTTAACTGATTAAAGCAGTTAAGATTTATATATACAAAATAGTCTCTGAATGAAAAATAGAGCAATTATTTTCCCCTCTGTGCCACTTATATACAATACATCATTTTAAGAGATCATCACACTGAACAAGTATAAGAGAACATGTGCTTGTGCCTTTAAAACAGATTGTTGTAATGACAGCATGTAGTACCGCATCATTTACACATTCAATTATACTGTTACAAAGTCTAATGACAATTATAATTCAGATTATTCAATCAAAGTCTTATGGCTTTTCTAAACTGTCAGTGCAGTGCAGCTGGCGAAAATTCATCTCCTATATGAGAAGTAGATGAACAAATAAATAACTGTAGCTCTGTAGCAGCTAAATATTGTCCTTGCACTCATACTTGAAATAGTCATCCAGTGTTAGTGTTTTTGTGTTTTTTTCTCAGTCCCAGCCTAAGACAGGTCATGCAATGTCCCAGATCTGCCAGTTGGCCTTATGGAGCACTTAGCATGTGGGCATTGTGAACATGGTGGCAGTGTCCACATAACCACTTGCTGCCAGGACTGTTTGATTCTGGACTGGTACGGCCATGTGAATGCAGCCTGTAGGTTTCTGAGTAGTGGCAATGCTGGACGATGTGTAGCAGATATCTGTAGCTCCATCCATCTCCTGGTCCTCACAAGACCACTTGTCCACCTCTTCTTCCCTCACCTCTGTCTGGAGCAGCAGTATGTTGTCACTGTCCACCCCCTTCACTTTGCTATAGTCGTCTCCTTGGCACATCTGGGGGCAGCCATCACCGTGACCACGGCCTGAAACGACAGGCTGAAGAAGCACCATGTCCTCCGCGTTGACCCTCTGCACTTCAACATACTCAGTGGGCCGGAGAGTGGGCGACGGCAGACAAGCTGGTGCTTGGTTGTGTCCACTGCTTGAGATGTTGAGGTCACTGTGGGTCTGGAGTTGGTGTGGGGCCTGCATCTGGGGGTGGAGCAGGTGAGGTTGCTTGTTGCTCAAGCAGAACTCCCAGTAGCTTGATTCAAGATCTTTGGTGCTGTGGCCAGGCTGAGAGAGGTAGGAGGATGTGGAGCCTGGAGGGAACACGCTGTCTGAGAGGCAGTGCTGTTTGACTAACTCAAGTGAGTTTGGTTGGTCCAGTGGGCCTGAGCTGTACTGGGGCACTGGAGAAAACACAGAAGGCCAGGTCTTCACCCTCCCACTGGATATGTCAGGGCTAACCACGTCTTCATGGACATAGGTCAGCGCCGCCTCTTCCCAGTCCATCTGGTGCGCCTGTGCCTCCGTCCCCACTCGACTCCCTTCACCATCTATTTGTTTCTCGTCATCTTTTGCCTCTCCACTCTTGCACATGAGCAGAGTTTGGCTATTGCAGCTTCCCAGGCCGGAGTCATTGTCAGACGTAGAACCCTCAGATTTGAGGAAACCTTCATGTTGGTGCTTTCTTTCCTCCAGCATCAGCTCCTGCTCTTCGGGAACATACACCTCTAGGTACTCCACCAGCAAATTCTCATAGTTAGATGACGTGGTTGGAGGGAAGTCAGACACCACAAGTGCACTAAAGATCTCCACAGACTTCCCATTCTACAAGCAAAGAAGAAACTGGCTCAGTGACAGAAATCTAGTGATAAAAGAGAATTATCTTTGAGCATATTAAGCTAATTATGTATTGAAGTAACTGTTACTTTACCTTGAGAAGCTGGTTATCAAATCCTTTGATTTTAGGACCGGGGACAGGTGGCAGAATACAATGCTTCAGACTTCACATGTGAAAGAAAAAAACAGTAATACACTTTAATGCTTTAGAGCAAATAAAGATGACAGTTAAAATGAATTCTTCGATTGCAACATGTTTAATACAATTAAAAATCCCTTTAATTTACATTTATTGACATCTCAAGGTATTAAACTGTTGCACTGCGATAGTATTTAGTTACTCATAATACATAAATGCAGATAACAACACCTCTAACAAATAATAATAACAGCTGGAAGTGGCCAGTCTGAAAATCTTGAAATAAAACAAATTGCATGATCATTCTTTTACCTGTGCCTGTTCATGTGTAACAGCCATGTGAGGATGAGGATGATGAAGGCAGAAAAGACTGTGATGAGGATCCAAACTGACTTCTCCCGATGGAAATCTGCAATACACAGTGTAACAATGTGAGTGTTTCCATGCAACATGCAACTTTGTTCTGTATCCATATGGTTTTCTCAGTTATAGTATATTACAGGAGATTAATGCATACTCACGTTATCATTCTAATAATAATACTTTATTAGTTAAAGAACATTTCAGATTTTGGGAAATATGCTTATTCACTTTGTTGCAGAAGGTTGCAACACTCACAGGATACACAAATATGAGTGGAGCATGAGTAAATGGATAGCCCGGAATTCTCCTAAGATAAAAATGCACCTACCAGCACCTCTAGATGACTAATTAACATGTTATATCTTGTTTGTTTACGCAGGATTGGGCATGCCACTTGCACCTAAGTCTCAGCAATATATGATGAGATAGACAGCTCAGACAGCCAAGTATTGTAACTGGCATTGGAACTTCATTACAGCTCAATATGGATTGGACCAGAACCTTTGGGCCTGGAAGAAGTGTGTGCCCATCTCTACGCTCCAGCATAGCATGACGCCAATGAGTGACAGAGTTAGTTGTTTAACTTGCGTAAAAGACAAAGTAAGTCTGGGATATACCGCTTCCATAACCTGCAGTAATATGATAGTGTGCCATTTTAATGGTGATCTTAATGTACTGCAAATTGCCTCTATTACATGTGGACAGAGCCAGGCTAGCTTTATAGCGGCTGGCTCTATCTTTATATTTACATATATGACAGTGGAATCAATAGTCATCTACTATCTAATTTGTAAAAACTGAAAAAACAAAACACATTTTCCAAAATGTTGAACTGCTCCTTTAATACATATATTATTATCTTTTATAGATATATAGTGTAGTGAACTGTATATATAGTTATTGATGCATATCTTACATTCAGGAACTTTGCTGTAAGAAGAGGAACTCCATTCACTCCAAAAGCCATGATCAGGCTTACAGCGCACCTGAACAATGTATGTACCACCCGACTGCAGACTGAAAAGGTTAAACATTTTCTGCTGCCCTGCAAGATGCACCTGGAAATACAACACAGAATGCACACAGTCTGGTCAGTCTTTCCTTTCATAGATAGAGTTTATGGTGCACAGAAGAAGACTTTACATGAGTTGATGACTAAGAGGACAGAGATTGAGGTCAACTATAGTAGAACACTCCAGGGGTTATTCAACGTCCAGGTCAATAACACTTGAGCTAGTTCACTAACACGAGGTTCTGGTTTCACATTTGAAAGACAAACATTTTAACTACCTGGCCACTCCCTTGCACCAGCAATGAGCTACATACCTCCCAGTCGTCTTCTCCCTCCAACTTGATACGGAGCTCATAGATTAGAGTGATCCAACCAGAGCGGGTGTCAGCCTTATGTGGTGGTTCCCATGACACCCGCAAGAAGGGCCAATCCTTTGCTCCCATTACACTAACCGTCACCTTCTCTGGAGGATTAGGCTTCACTGGGGAGGAGCAAGAGAAAATGTGAATGAGTAGAGAATGGGTTTTGTGTGTGTGGTTGAGAGGAAAGAGAAAAAATAGAATAGAAAAAACCCAATGTGACTGTGTAAAGCATTAAACTAAACCACTACAGAAGGAGTTTCCAGTGTGCCCATTAGATAGGAGTGAGTATCGTCCTCTATGAAATTGTAAACCAATGCACACCTCCAGCGGGGGAACGCTGTCATTGCAGGAGTGACCTTCCAAATATTTGTTTATCTGTGTGTGACATCATGATTGAGATAAATGTCAATATTTAGACTTTAAAATATCTTGTTGGAGACAGATAGTGGACAATTGTGATGTTAGACAAAGAAATGTAATAGATATTTTTAAGACCAGTGCAATGGAACAAGAATGGAAACAGATGGAAGTGGAACACAAGGGCAAGGTGGATACTGAGACTTATAATTATGCAACTTTACATTCCCTTTTGTATAATACATAAATTTATTTTGTATAAATAACATGCTTCATATTTAGCAACATGACAGGATAAGGTCAATTTAAAGTAAACCTGTAATGCAGCTCTGCCATGAATTCTACTCTTACCAAGTTATAATTTAATTTTGGTTGAAACTGTTATTTCTTTAAATTTTATTTTAGGTCATTGAGGATAGTAGAGTCAAAGTGGAGTGTTTCTGCGGTTTTGGCCACCCTATCTATAAAATAATAAAAGGAAAAACATTAAAAACAGCTGTTAATATAATTAGATTTTACAGGTGTACCTAATAAAGTGGCCAGTGAGTGTATTTTTTACATAGTTTTACATAGTATTTGCGACCAGTATTTATATTGAAATGTCTTTAGAACTGTAAACTGTAGAAAAAACTGCAATTATACTACATTTCAGAAAATCCCATAAAAAGACTAAAAGTAATCTGCCTCTCAATACTTGAATCAGACTCTCATCTCCAATTCCCTACGTGTTCCTAATCTAAAACAGATCAAAAAAAATATTAAAACAGATTTCTCAAAACAGCTGTGCAATGTGGAATTTTAGAAAATGTCACAAAAAGAGGAGAAAATAGTTCAGCTGTCTGGGACTATTTTAAGCCACGGATAAAAACGTGTTTGGTGCTTCAGTGATTATTTCTGGCAGCAGGACGATATATGTGGGATAAACTATAGTGTCTGTGTTGATCATAATAAAGGAACACGTCAGCCAGTGCAACACTGTGGCAGTAGTGGCAAAAATATGAAGTATTACCAGTTTTATTCTTTAAATTTCATTTTCTTTAACCTTGTGTTTGATAATAAACAACCTTTATTCTGCAGGGAGGGAGGATTACATAACCCAGTGTACCACTGCACAGCTGTGTGTCTGTGTGTTAAATTAAACATTTTAAATCCTAATGATTAAAAAAAGAGCTTCAACTATTCAAAACAAATACAAGTAGAACACATTTGCTCACCAATATACACCACGTCGATATCCACAGGGTCAGAGGAGGTCCTGCCAAGGGCATTGGTGGCCACCACGGTGATGTTGTAGTTGACCCAGATGGTTGTGTCATTCTTGTTAAAGAAGCAGGAGTTCACCCCAGCTGTGTGGTAATCGGGGCATTCGTACACTGTATCAGAGCTGCAAGAGAGGCATGGGAACAGCATGTAATCACAATTTAATCACATTCGTACTGTCCTGCATTACCGCATTTCTGAGGAATGGCATGCATTCTTCATGCTACAGTTCCTGAAACATTTTGTGCGTGTGTGTGTGTGCGTGTGTTTGTTGGACAAGATGAGATAGACAGGAAGGCAGGGTAATTGCAAGATGAATTGGGGCCATGTTTTTCTAGATTGCAGACAGAAATAGAAGAAAAGGTTCTTAGCAATTAACAACAACAAAAAATATAAG
The DNA here is from genome assembly GCF_900324465.2 of Anabas testudineus. Lineage (NCBI taxonomy): Eukaryota > Metazoa > Chordata > Actinopteri > Anabantiformes > Anabantidae > Anabas > Anabas testudineus. The sequence continues at coordinate 6,871,310 of NC_046621.1, read as the reverse complement.
TAGTCAACTGCTGTGCTTAAAGGATAATACCTGTGTAATTTCCTTCCTGTTTCCTGCACTCTCAATTAGCACTCTTGTTATCTGTGCTAATTTAATGCTGCGCTCTTATGCCTGCAACTTGTGAATTGTTGGGTTTGCTCATCTTCTTTTTCAGTTCACTGTTAGAAGGTCCTACACAAGCGTCTGTCCTACCTCCTCTGTGTTGTTTTCCAGAGGACATAGAAAATAGCTGTGCTGGCGTGCTGTGTATGAACACTCGGCCACAGACACTTGCGTTCAAATCCCAGCAGACCAGAGGGGTGTTGCACAAAACCAAGACATGGATTAAGCCGGGTTTTCAAAGATATCTTGGTTGAACTTATCTTTGACTTGTTTGCACAAATGCTGATCAATTAATCAGTCTAGTTACCATGGAGATTTATTCTGTGTTGCCTTGGTTGCTTCATTTCAGCCCAGACTCAGTTTAAGGAAAACAGGTTAAATTAAGTTATGGAGATTTATTTTTTGTTAGCCTGGTCCAGAGCAGTGTGCATGTATTGCACATGTTGAATTTATTAGAAACGGCTGATCATTTTTCAAAAGCAGTTTCAATTGAGTCCATAAAGTGGGCAACATGCAGTCTAATATATAAACTGTAAAGATTCTATTCACAAGTTTTTCTTGACAATGGCATGCTCCTTTCTTTCAGGCACCACAGAGTTTTCCGGGACAGGTCTGATCCTTTAGCATTTGAAGATCAACACCTGATTGACAGGTACAGATTCTCGAAAATGAGGGAGACTACTATTCAGTTAAATAAATTAACCAAAAAAAATTAAAATAAATAAAATAAAACTAGAGGGGGTAAAACAAATTAAATGCATCTGCATATGTTCAGTAACTCTATGATTGTAACAATTACTCTGGAACACTGCTTAATAATTATTTCTGCAGTCATTCAGCTGATGTTTCTGTCATTATATCGGCCGTTTTCCCTTTTTACATATTATTCGTAAATCTCCATATTGTGCCGCTGCTCTGTGGGTTAAAGGTTTGCTGTGTGTGTTTTGTCCATGTTTACTGAGTAACTGAAATATGCTCTTTTTTATAACAACATCCTTGACGCACACTTATCCCAGATATCTACACCTGGCTTGACTTAGCTGCACCTTCTTATTCTGGCAAGCTTGCAATAGATCAAGCTAGGATATTTCCTGGATTTCTTAATGCAGCTTTTGTGCAGCACCCCCGTGGGCACAGAACGGACTGGGCATGTTTTTGTTTTGAAATCAGGGGGACGTGTCGTTGTTGCTGTAGCAGCAACGGGTCCTGATTGTTCGAAGAAGCACAATGCGAGCTCCTGCACACTTCCTTGCTGTGAAGTAAAAGCAACCAGCTGGAGGCTGCACATATACAGGAGACAGATGATGATGTATGGTGGTCTACAACCTCCTCAGACCAATGGCAGAGAGTTTACATTCAATAATGTATCATGTTGAACAGCACTTGCATTTGTGAATTTGCTAGTTACATATTTCTTCTGGGATTAAAAACCATGTATTGGCACAAAGACATGTTTAGGTGTTTGAAGAATAAGCTTGTGTTTTATTTAAAAAGAGATGATGTTAGCTAACGCAGTAGCGTGCCTTTGTTAACTACTGTAATGTATGATCTGTATGTAATAATTGTGCTATAAACATATTTTAGGAAGAGCATTTTAATTATGAGACAGGAAGACAAAGCAGTGTGGAAAAAAGAGCACGGTATTAACAAATAAATACTGTCCCTGTCTGCCCCCACATTGTTTTCTTTCTTCTATCCCCCACTTGTACTTATACAGTGGTCACTGTCAATATTTCTGCAGCAATTTGTACTGAAGTCGATCACTTGTTTTTCATGAAAGATCCTCATTTTGTAAGTAGTTAAGTCACAACAGCACCAGATTGACTGATTGATTTACTCATTATGTCTTGTTCTCAGTTTTTCCTGTGCGAGCTTTAGTGCTGAGGCCACAATGTTTTCATTCTTGCCACAGAGAGAGTCAAATTAAGAGAACTAACTTAAAAAAACAATTGCTTGTCCAGCAGTGCAGCTGTTTGTCTGTTATTATTGGCTCCATTGAGACATTTCTAACAGACATATATTACAAAAAACATCAGTATAAGATTCGAATAAAGAACAGTTCATATTATACCATCATTAATATACAGCTTCATGTGATTTAAAGGCCTCTACACTTACAGATGTTCACAGATGTGGAATATTAGGAGCCAGAGATTGATTTAAACTGATGCTTCAGAAAAATCTATAGAATACTCTGGCTTGGTCTTATCAGTTGAACCTCATTAATGTGAACTATGAAGCATGTATAACAGACAGATGTGAGATGTGTCTGTTATGCTGTACATGCTTCATAGCTCACATTAATGTGGTCTTTTCAATCTTCTCATCCAACTGTTGTCAAACGATGTAAGTATTTAACATTTTCTACAGCACTACATTTGTACTTACTCTCTCTGCCCCCCTCACACTTCTTTCTAACTAATTATGTTCCAGTTCCTCTTGTTTCCACTCTCCTTCTCCGGATCCCCTGTATGTCTGTTACTTATCAACCTTTCATGGGTACAGAGCCACAGCCTTTATCCTCTTATACCTGCCTGCTGCCTTAATGCTGCATGCCACCAGGTAGGCTGCTCACGAACAACTGTGCTCACCTTGAAATAGCCCATAGTGTCATTTGACACGTTAACTGATGTTATGTCTTTATCCTTACAGACCCTACACTTCTTTCATGATGATGAACATACTCCACTCACTTTTCTTTGCGATAGTACAGGCGGTAGGTTGTGGGCAGTCCCCCATCAGAGCCGGGCTCCCACCAGCAGGTAAAGGTCTCTTTTTCAGGAGACCGACAGTTGGTCAGTGTGGGTTTCCCTGGTGGGCTGTGGCCTAAAGACACAAAATGTGTAAAAACAAGAAGTAAACACTACAGTATTAAGACAAAAAGAACAATAAACTGTATTAACTGGTCACAAAATGTTTAATCTTCATCTAAGTCAACAGAATAGACAAAACACAATGTGCTTAAACTATAATCTTTATAATATATATAACATATATGTGTTTTTGACACACCATTATTTATAGCTGGTTGAACCTATTTTGGCCACAGTAACTTCAAACACGCCTTTCCGTAGCTGCAGATTAGACCTACATCAACATCATTCTTGCTTAAACTCAGAATTATTCAGCATGTCTGGAGTGAACAGCCTGGAGCTCATTCCACCGCATTTCTATTCGCTCATGGAGCGGCAAAAGGGAGAGGAAGTAATTTTTCAGCAGATTTCCAATCATATTCAGGGTCATTGTCCTACTGTATCATCATTTATCCATATAAATCAATGCAGCACAATATGTGTGGGGTAAACTCACTGGTGTTAACCAGTTCCAACGATTCCCTCAAGCCTTTAGCTTTTACTGTAAACCGAGCATTCTGCATTGTGCTTTTGGCAGTATCTTACGTAGCTGCCAACATGCAGAGAGAGTAACCACAGTTCTAAATTATCTCAGTTTGAAGCACAACTGTGGACTGTTGCAGGTCTAAACTCTTTAGTGTCACTTTGTAAACCATTCCAGCTTTATGCAAATCCAGAAGACTTGATCTGTTAGTAGCTCTAACCCTCACACGCAATCTCTTCTTATTGATAAGACTCCAGGTTTGACTCCAGTCAGCTTCTGTTTTTTGTTCACAAACTTTCTCCATCTCATACTGTAAATATTTAAAGAATATATTCAATATGGACAAGAACAGCTCAAGAATTTGTTTGTTAATAGGTAAGATGTATTGTGATTCTGTTTACTTGCACAGTTGCAAGCAAATAGAATAATGTGTGATCTACCATAAAAATATGCACAGATAAACAACACTGTCACCTATTACTCTTACATCTAATTATTGGCAGCACAGGCTCCTGTTTCCTGTGTCAACCACCTACCAATCACCAGACACCTCACTGCCAGAAACTTAAGATGATACTGAGACTGTGCTTCAAGCCAGGTTACATCCAAACACTTACGTATTTCCTTTGCATGCGGCGTAAGGGATAGCAGCAACAACAGCAGGACACGTTCCACAATATTTTTCATCATGGCACCACAAAGGCTTGGCTGTTGGAAGAAGAACAAAACAAACAAAGATGATAATTGGGAAACTGGCTGATCTGTGCTCTTGACAAATCACATGAACCACAGTGTTTAATGATGAATACAACAACAGAACTGCACGCCTTGTGTTGACTCATAACATGTTCGCATGACAAAAGAAACTGACAACAGAGACATGCGGACAGTTTGAAATAGTAGAGATAGAAAAACAAAAAGAAACATTTCAGCAGTCACATGGGAATCATTAATCGACACAACGCTTTAAAGCATTAATGTCATGAACCGAAAGAACATGTTCTACAGAATATGTTTTATTTCACTAAGGATAAAAAAAAACATCCTCTTCGTTCTGGCTACCCCTACCAGCTGGCACATGCAGCATAAGTGATTGCATAACCTAAGTTCTGGTTTGTGCCTCAATAACGAGGACACACACATCAGAAGCCTGGTTTACCTCGCTGCTGGCCAGCCAGACTCCTGTTCACATGGAAATCTCCTTTTTTTCAGGCCATGTGCAAATGTGCAGACGTTTGAGTTCTTACTCAGTGTGACTCTTTATGTCTGAGGCTCAGCGAAGACAAGCAAAGTTGAACAATACAAGGAGGGGAGATACAGGTTAAATAGAAGGCATAGCTGAAACTGAAATATGTCAGAAAGACCTTCAGTACAAATGCTTGCTGCTTTTTTCGTGACAACTAATGAATGAACAAATGAATCATGTCACTTGGGAATTTGAAATATTGGACCTTCTGGTCCAATATTAGGAAAAATCTAATATATGAGATGGATGGCTATTTAAATGCTCCATATTGCCAAAAATATATTGTTGAATAAAATCTCATTAATTATAAATAGATAATTCTCTATGCAAATAACCATTTACAAAACACTGGGCTCCAAACAAAAGTGTGAAAAGGAAATCAACGTTTGTAGAAGTGCCCAATAATTTGCTTCTTGTTTTCACAATGTGCATCAGGCAACAAAAGATAAAATCGTATTTTTAAACAAATATCAACAATTCTGCGGTTTTTATTTAAGCCAGCGAGAAGTCATTTTTCTCCTGCCAAAACATTTAGCTTGTAGGGACACTTTCATCTGTGGCTAAAAAATACAGTAGCTGTTTTTATGTGCATGCTCCACCTGCAGCTTTGCCCAGAAGCGTGTCATAACATGGCACAAGCTGCGCACGCTTTTTTTTTCGTACACAATTTGTTTGAAGCATTAACAGTGAGCTGGGGTGGAAACATGGGGGTTTTTCAATGAAAATGAGCGGCGTTTGAGGTATTTCTAGGAATGCCGACACTTTTTGAGAAATATTATACTAAACACAAGTTTTAACACGCAAAGAATATTCACTTTCCAACTGCTTTTGAACATCTGCCAACTGCTGTGTGGACTAGACAGAGTATGGATTTCACAAGATACTTTACTCCTACAGGTAAATTCTACATACAGTAAATAAAGTGCTATTACATTAGCCAAGGTGTGGCTGCCCTAGGCATGTGCTGTCTTGACATGTGTTAATTTCAGCTTATGTAACGGCCTTCACAGCTCCACAGGATGATTAAAATATCAAGGCTTTACTACTTTTGAGTTTTATTTGCAGGCTTCTTTTAAAGCTGTTACACACAACAAATCACTGTTTTCAGTTCTTCTTTATGATGCCTTAATTTCAGTAGTATTGCCTTGATCTGATAATTGGCATTAAGGATTAGCCTCCTGCTGCATATAGCCTTCTTACGTAACCAGTAGCCCAAACCGAATAAGCTGCTAAGCTGGGAAAGTGCTGGCCAACAGTGCAAAGCTCTCCCATCACAGATAAGAATGATCTAAACATTACATTTACACTGTCCTATAGATCCTCAGAAGAGTACATATTCTACTACATTTTTTTTAAATTATTATTTAACTTTAGTAGCGCTCCTCCTCTCTAATTTGTTAACTACACTGTCCATCCCCTCACATCTGTGATCACTGCAGAAAGCTAACTTTTCATTGTGGGCTTCCTCCACAATTGTACATGTACATTAGTTCAAAATGGTCACCTTATGTACCAGAAAGTTAAAATTACAGTCATGCATTTGAGAAAAACAATAAATAGAAACTAAGATGGAAGGTAATTATGTACACAGATATGTCATGTCTTCAAATTGATGTTCACAACAGGTGAATTATATTTAGGTGGTGCACCTGCATGATCTACATATAAATAACTAACAAAGGTCAAACTAACAAGGCTGTGTGTGAAGAAATGTGAAATGATTCATTCAGGTGTCCATAACATAGATTCACACTAGTGAATATGAAACATTTATGATTTGTGTTCATCAGTGGCCTCTCAACTTTAAAAGGCTTGGAGAGGACGAGTCAAATGACATGTTGAGGTAAAATGTAGGCAGTGAAGCAAGATGTTCTCGTTGCTGTTGTACAACAGCCCACCTTTGCATAGGTGATTAATAAGGAATGTTTCACTCTCATGCAGGGTCACGGCCCTAACCAACACAGCTGAGCACTCCAGCGGTGGGGCTACAATTTCTAAGAACCTTGTTCTAGCTTCTGGAAGGCTGAAGAGTACAAGTGCACAAAGTACACAATAATGATTTACTGCACAGTCACACATTTCAGGTTTATATTAACTTACATTTTAAGCTAATGGGACTGTTTACATACTAAATCATAGTTGACTATTAAAGTAGAAAATAACAACTTCCCTTGCTCCACTGTAACAACTACTATAATTTAAAGATTCATAATATGGATAAGAAAAAAGTGGCAGTCTGAGTGAAGATCATACATTTACAATGTAGATTATCAGTTTCACATCACAAAGTATCGCCTCAAGAAACAGTTCTTTCTGTGTTGTCTTATCACAAAATAAAGATACATTACAACTTGTAAATCTTGTTATGAACTGTATGGAGTTAGTTTGAAGAAATATGTTAAAGTGATACTAGGAATCACTTAAATGGCCTTCAAAACCTTGACCTTTACTCCTGCTCACCCTGGAACGGTCTAAACACTTCCTGGGACTGTAAAAAACCGGTTTGATCACAAGCACCTACGCTTTTCTAGGAACAAGTGTTTTTTTTTTCTTATAGGTGTAGTCAAGAGCAGGGAATAACAGAAAGCAAGATCCAGAACTTAAAGTTGCTGAGTAAATTTCAAAATGCTCCCACAGACATAAACACTTCATTTTGATAGTCCAGGGGCTTTTGATCAATTATCCCACTCAAGAATCAAAACTTTTACCCACACTATTGTTGAGGTATCATTATCCTGAGTGTCGAGATGTCGTGTCACGCTAGTCTGTGCTGCGTACAAGCTGTAAATCTCCTATTTGAATAATAAAGTCTATCTGCGTGTTGTTTTGTTATGTTGTTGTTTCAAATGCTATGTTCGGGTGTAGCTCTCTGACATACTTCATGTTGCTGATGTCACGATGTCACTGGCTGTCATTAACTGCACAAATACACAGGAACTAAGCTGAGAATACAACAGTGAGATTGAAACACGTGGTTTGCAAATATGCTGGCACAGAGACACAAACAGCTATTTGCATGTGTTCGCATATATGTAAAAAAGAAATGTATTGAGAGTACATGATGATGTATGACAAGAATAAAGTTGTCATGACACCTTTCACATGGGAGCACTAAACAATCTAAAGTGGCCACTCTCAACTACAGTAAACCACAAAAACTGATAAAATCATCATTGTACAATCCATGCAGTGGCTGTTTCAGCACATTTACAGCTATGCAGTATTTGCAAAACGCAGTTGTCCTATATAAATTAGTTATATGTAAAGTTCTACTTCCTCTAGTTTTATTGTTTACAACCTCCTCACAGTTCTCCTACGTGTTTGATGCACTATTACAGTGGGAAAAAAGAGACTTCAAGGACTGCCAACAACACACCCTGTAGCAATAATCGTGCCACTGATCTTAGGCCATACTGAAGTTAAGATATAGATCAGTCAGCTAAGGAGGATAACTGCGATACCTGTATTGTTAATAGGTAGAACAGCTTATAATGGTTCCTGTATTTGAGAAAGCAAAGTGATATTCTCTAAATATCAACTTGAAGACTGGCTTCCAGTGCTATAATGACACCTTTGCCTTTTGAAGCAATAACTGAATTTCTTATCAAATAAAAAAATTTAACATTTGATTTCTCCTCACATGGCTGGGATGTACGGCATAGATTTGATATAGGTGGCTCTACCAGGATGAAATTGCAGTTGCAGGCATGTGCTTCTCTAATAGAGGCCGTAATAACATCACAATTCCCCTCCATCTGGTCTGTCTTTATTGAATGGAAACACTGGGGGAAATAGTGGCCTATGACTGTACATGTGAAAAGGTGAGAGGGAAGAATAAATACTTTTGTTGTTTAGCTTAAAAAATTGAGAGTTCATTAGTAGGTTATTGCCATTAAAAAAACGCAGTAGTCATAAACTTGTGAAGAGAATTTATTACCATGAGTCACCACATTTTGGTGCTAATGAGTGTCACAGCAACAGTTGCCATCAAAGCACCAACCACTGCGCTATAAATGTTAATATAACGTCAATAAAGCTTGCAGATTAATTTGCAGCCAACGCTAACACAGATATGATACGATATCTGTCACATGGGCTGAGTTGTACAAGTACGCCTATACAAAGAGCACTCATATTACTCTTTTTGTTATATCGAATGAGCTTTTGGTGTTTGGGTTTTCAGCAGGTGTAACAAAAGGCCAGAGCCAGTGCTTTCTTTCGCAACTGCTCAAGCTGATATGCAGCTTTACAGCACTCTCCAACCTTTAAATGTGAAAAGACTAATTCATTACCGTCGACACGCCAGCATTTCAAGAAAGACATTGGTTTGAAAGAGTTTTTAAAACATTCCTTAATTACTCTTATGTTCAAAGGGACATAACAAATACAGCTGCAGTTAGAAAGCAGTGCAGCAGGATGCACTGGTGCAGGACTAACAGTGGAAAGAGTCCATAAGCTGCAGGCGTCTAACAGTGTAATCCAGTATTGAGTTGATCAGCTTGGTGCTATAATGGCCAGTGGCCTCTTTCACCTCTTCCTAGCCAGACTAAAGGCAAACAGACATGCGGAGGTGGAGCGGATCATGACCATGGAAATCCCATTAAACTGCTGACACCCCAGCATCATCCTCCTCCTGTGCCGAAGGAAATAACCGTCCAATCAGTGAACTGTCAGAGTCCTCATCCCGTGGAAAACCAAAGACAGTTATAACACTCACTTGTTCTCATCTGTTTTTTTTTTTTTTATCCTTACCTGTCAGTGACCACGGCCAAGACATTACATACATATAATGCATATGTGCACAGTTAAAGTAAGCTGCTTTTGTAAGTTTGTAAGTAAGCACCTTTCGGTATTTCCCTCTACTGTAAATGACTTTTATGCGTTGTGAAACAAATAAAAAAGTCAGTGTGTGAAAGTATGAAGTTCAAATTCACTTTATCGAGTAACATGACCTGAAAACCTTTGATCACAAAGAGATCCGTACAACATCTAACTGTGTCTAACAGTAAAAATAACAATCAATAATCTGTTATTACAGCCTGAGAGTCACAAACAACATGCAACAATTAAAAAGAGAGCTGCATGTTCAGTCCTGCTACTGATAATAAATCATCTGACAGAAACAACATGCAGCAATTAAAGTGGCTATATGACAATAATGACTCGGTGGTATTATCCCTCACGAATCACTTTGGCAGCAAAAGCAGTTGCAGCAAAAATCAACGGAGTTGGACTTGATGAGATTATGCGTGACTTTCAAAGTGATAGAAAATGCACTGAAGTGCGTTTTCATAAGCTGCAAACATGTAACTACTGAGCAAGTGTCAAATGATTCATCATCTGAAGCCGGACAGAACATGCAGCTCATTTCAAAGTGCCCTGAACTCCTCATGAACCCTGCCTCTGGGTTCATCGAGACCGGTCCTGATGATACAGCATGTACTCAGAAGTGAGTTTGCCACTTACCAGCAGCTGACAGGAGTTTTTTAGTGTGTCCCTCGGTGCCTTCGCCGTGGTGACTTCACTGTCGGCTCCCACAAGAGCGCACCTACCGACCTGCGTGTCTGTTTTACCGGGATGACAGTGAAATAGTCGCATGCGTAACCGACCGACCGACCCGGGCAGCGCGGCTGTCCCGTCAGCGGAGAAATCGCATCATCCAGTGCGCTCGCCTCTGTGATCCCGGGGAGGGCTGTGCCCAGGAGCCCAGCCTCCGTGTCAACCCCGCCCCCGGGTGGAGGTTGCCACAGACTGGTTTCGAGGAGAGACAGAGTTGCTGGACGAGTTTGACATCCTGCTGAAGTTTCTCAAACACTTTCCTGAAAATAGATTGGAGGACTGTGCGCTTAAGCAAACTGATTTCATGTGTGTGTGTGTGTGTGTGTGTGTGTGTGTGTCACTGTGAATGAGATTGAATCACGCAAGGCCTTGTAAGATAACTCTTACAGCCAATGCAAAAGCTTGTAAAAGAAAAACATTCCAGATGTGCGTGTCTATGTGTGAGAGAGAAAGGGTTGGATGACAATCAACCAGCCTTTCAAAAATGTAAACACGTGTCCTATCTGCTTCTGTCAGGAACCCTCTCTTAACCTGCCAGAACTAGAAGAGGTGGAAAAAATGCTGCCCTACAGGACACGAACACACCGAGCTGCTTCCGAGCTGTGACTCTATTCATTTCCAGTACAACAGTATATATCATGTGAGATCCTGGCTTTCTCCTCGACACAATACAACTCCCATCTCCTGGTGAGACGTGCCTGGTGCCTGTCTGCTGCTACCTTAGTGACTTTTCCTCTCTCGACGTATGAACAAATATCATAAAACATGTTGTGACAATCAGAAAGCTGTTCCCTGTTAAAACAGCGTGTTTATCCGTTTACTGGTTCCTCTTACTGGGAGCTGTACGCATAGCATGGTCTCCCAGTGTTTCACAGCCTCCCCTCCCCGGGTGGTGACTCATTTGCTCTCCTTGATGCATTAATGTGTGTATATTTACTTTTACTTAAACCGTCTGATGTGGATTTGTAAAGGTGTAATAGCCTCCTTTTGTGAACGTTTTCATTCTATTATACTAAAATAAAATGTACATTGCGAGGAGAAACACAAATCCCTTGACGTGCAGTTATATTTGACAATATTTGACTTTTATAACAGGATACAACCCTGAACATAATGTTCTCGCTGGTAGGACTCTATGTCTGTGTATCTCCATCTATCTAGCAAAAGGGCATGTCAAAATAGAAACTGTACTACAGGTAAGAGGTGAAGACAGCTACCACATGAGGTGAGTTGTTATATTTCTTAAGATTTTGTAACAACTGTAGGTGTATGAAAGACAAGAGCTCCCCCGTGCACATGCACAACATGTAGGCTGCAAAACACCACAAATCTCTGCTAGAAATTCACTAAGGTGAATGAATTTGACGCACACATCGTTTCCAAGGAAACTCAGACAGCTGGGGGGATATGGAGGGAGTCAGAGACATATTCCTTTAGGGATCTTTGGGGATGTGTCTCTGTATCCGATCATTGTCTCCTGAACTGAACTTCCTTTTTAGTCATTGTGTTTACTTTCTACAAAGCGACACCTACAGAGATCTGACGGACACAGACGCAAATAAACGTATAGCTTGACATGGAAACAGTGTGCGCTTGGCTTTAAAATGTAATTGAAATTTTGAAAATGAATAAAAAGCCAAGGGTTCTTGAGAAACTCAGTCGACACTGTACTGGTCTCTGTTTAGTGTAAATCATAATAAAGACAAACTAGAGTTTAGGTGACTTCTCACTGGGAGATAATCTTGTGTTTCAGAGATTATTTTTCCAGTATTTTTGTATTTAGCTTGAATTTTTGAAAAAGATGATCTAATTTGTATTTGCCTATATAACAAATAATAAGTCTGGGTGCATATTTCAATCTATGCTTGTAATACACGCAGCTATTGGAGAATACACATAGAGATTTACAGTTGAAACAAGCTTTAGGGTGGAGAGAATGGTAGTGACTGATGGCCTTGTATCAAGTGTGGCTTGGGAAATCTGTGGCCCTCCCTCTTCTCGCTTCTACTTAGAAGCAATAACATTATATAACAAGACCATCTGCTCTTCACATTGATTTAAAAGACTCACTGTGCCACATGGTGAATGCCAGTAAACGTTCCCAACAAGGACACATTTGTTGGATGCCCCTAGTAGATATGTTCAAGAATGTACAGATTTACTACCCTCTGTGTCATGATAAATACTGTAGAGTTGGGGGAAGAGGGTGGGTCTGTCAGCTTGCATGCCTGCGCCTGCTGCAAAAGAAGAGGGCTGAAGCAAACCCTGCAGTCAGAGGCCATCGACTGAGGCTCAACATTAGATTACTCCGTGCAACGTGGGTTTGTGTCCGGCTGATATTTGCCCTCCGTCAATCACTGGACGTATGGAGTCAGTAATCAACACGGACACACCGGCACAAACGCAGTGATCATGGCTGTGTGGTGACATCTAGCGGCGCTTTTAGGGTAGTATACAAAGATAAAAATAAAAAAACAACAACACTCATTATACCAACCACCAAGGACTGATTTTGTGTCTACTCTAGTCATAGTATTACAGCGATATATGTGTCTATGTCTATGTCTAAGATACAAATCTGCTAAGTGCCATTTCCTGTCTATCTGCCATGAAAGAGGGATCCCTATAATCTCTAGCTCTTCCAATTTATAATTTTAATTAGTTATTTGGGAGTTTTTCCTTATCTATGGGAGTTAAATTAAAAAGCTATGAGTAAATGAAAAATTGAATTAAACACACATCTTATATATCATACCAAATTTATTGTACATACCTTAACAACTGCTACTATAAAGACACATATCTTTTAAATTAATGAACAAAATAATGAAATTGTGCAAGACGATGGTCCAACAAAACACAACAACAATGATAAAAATTGCTTTTTACTGTAGCTACTACTTCAGTTCATACCCTTGGTGTATTTCTTCAGGGTAACAGTGGACGCTATAAAGTTGTTGCATTGCAGTGTTTCAGTATTGTCTGTCTGACACCCCTTAAATGGGCCTCTGAATCGCCCTCTTGTGGACTTGGTAATGTCTGCTAAATTATTTCTTTCAGAAGGGGTGTTTATTTTATTATTAGCAGTTTGCCAGCATGAAACAGGAGGATGGATCTCTAACACTAGAAACTAACCTGTAGTTAAATGGATGACTCATTACCTTGGAGCCGGACCAGGCCAATCATCAACAAAAAACAGATACAGCATAGGTAGCTAAGGGAAAAGATGTCTGTATGTATGTATCATCCTGTGCACCAAATTGATGATGTTGTTGTTTAGCAGATTACATTGTGATTATTATTTTTAATGGATTCTTGTTGCTAGGCGGTAAACTATTGGTAATTGCCAGAAACTGAATGTATTAATTCTGATGGGAGTGTTTTATGAACATATCTGTGCTGTTCAGCTTGTGCGTCACCTGAAGAGGCTCTGGGCAGGATGGCCATGGGATATACAATATAAGCTGATAATCATATCAGAAAAATAACAAGCAATAAAAAGAAAGTAGCACATATCATAAGCTATATAATATAATATTTCACATTTTTACCTATTTAATCTAAGGTGTACACCATGATGAGTAAAGGTAGAACAAAATTGTCACTTACCGTCAGGAACATTTTTAGGAAATATAAGAAATAACATGCTACAATGTGGTATTTTTAATAGCCTAGTGTTTGTAAGTTACTAGTATGCTCAGAAGAGATACCGAATATTCTAGGAGGTTAATGTTAAACAGGGCTTAATTATATTTGGTGTCGTTGTCATGGTATTGTGGGATGGATAAGAATATTAACATCTGAATTGTCTACACATGGGTACTAGTAGGGGATTCTATTTGTTTATGCACTTCCACATGACTATAACCTCACCACATGCAAGGCTGTGTTAACCCACTGTGCCCATTGTTTACATAATTATTTCCCTCTTATTGCTTGTTTTGCCTAGCCAGAGGTATAAATTAATTTAATTTCACACGGTGACTCCTGTAACTTTTGCAGCTGCATCGACCTAAATAAGTGATGCGATCAGCAATCTGCTTCTTGTACATGTAGCCTGTGATTGGCTGTCTGTCATAAAACCCGCCCCTGACATGCATGCCAATAACCAGAGTGAGAAACCAGCTTCACGGGACTAGGTAGCTTGATGTGGCCTTATTAAATATTTAAAAAATACCTACAAATCCTGACAATATTGGACTTAGCTGCTTGCAAGACACAGCCTCACTGAGCAAGAGAAAGTTGGACCACACACATATGCGAGCAGGCGCCACGCCCTCCCCAAATCTCATTGGCTGGTAAGGCGGTCTGTGGAATTTGCGACGCATTTGATTGGTCGATGTTTAGCGCAATCCCGTGTTCTCGGCACGTGATTGGTTGAGCTGTTAGGAGGAAGTCGAGTGTCCCAGCGTTTCGAGGGATAACCTCGGAGTTGACAAAAGCGATTTGTCTCAGTCGAAACATTTTGGATACGGGTTTTATTTCCTACTTGTGTCCTGAACGGACCACGCTGGGGAAGACTACGTTATCCGACTGCCAACCAACCCCGTTGTGCCGTGCCAGGGATTTGGTCTCACCGTGGACTTGACCACCACCACACGGCAGAGAGTGGAAAGTGGGACTTTATTGTTTGAGGCTAGCTAGCTAGCTTTGCCAAACGGCTTGTTTTTTTTTGTGTGTAGCGACCGCAGGCTATATGGCTGCGAACTACGAGCCAATATATGGACTTTCAGAAGACGAGGTAAGCTTTAATCTCAACAGAGCTTTGCTATGGCAGTCGTGATTGTGTGTCTCACATTAGGGTTAGCAGGAGATAGCTAACACCAAGGTTAGCAGGAGCTAGCAAGCCCTCACCCATAGTTAACGCTGCATTCCATAGTAATGTTCAGGCAGCTGTCACTATCCTCCTGTCCACTGTCTGTGTGTCCACTTGTTTACTTAGCTCAGTTTCAGCGGCGAAGTAAGGACTTCACCTTACCTTCCTAGTTTTAAAACGATCAACTAAGCTTTATAGCATCGCTCACGCTACACCCACTATTTAATTAATGTACGAGAACGACTTGTAGCTCGACATGTACCCTGAAGTGCTATTTTGACGCCCAGATGTGGATAATGTTGTTGGCATTTCAAGCTAACCACACTGTCAGACTTGGACACCGCCTCTTGTGAGAAATCAAAACAGTTAATGCCCTTACAGGTTGTCTATTAATATTGATATCCACTTGTGCCGTCAGTGGCATTTACACTTACATCAACAAATTAGTTGTAAGTGATATTATAGTGTAATGTTAAACGTTTGTTTACGTGGCAGTACGATAGCCAAACGAGAGGACATCACCCAGTGACTAACTAAATAATCTCCTAATTGAGCATTGTCAGATATTACCAGTACAACCAGGACTAGTAAGATTTTTGGGTTGATCCGCATGTGTGACTAAAAATATTTCTTTAATACATTCATTCACTGAGGAGAACAGAGGCGTGATGTTATTGTTGAATTTGTCTCAGCCTACAGTACATCAGTAGGCTGGGATGTCACTGATTTAACAGGATGTTGGAGATTTCTATCTAGCTTTTTATGCCAATTTACTGGACATACTGAAAGTCTGGGCAGATACTCTGAAAGCTGAACCAGCCAATATCAGGATAGATATTCTAAAATCCTTCAAGTTATTTTTTTTTACTCACTAAGACCAGTACAGGTAATGATAAACTTTATTGCCCGATCTGCCTGAGCCAGTGAGTTTTGTGGTGCCCTGCCTGTTAGCCATTATTGGCGGGGCAGCATACCTGTAACAACATTACCTCTAAGGCAGCAAATGGACTTGATAAAGGGTTGGCTGGGTTTTTAGTTAACGTTCACCATATTACACACATAAAGCCAGATCACTTAATCCCCACCAATAAAGGTTTTTAGACAATTGTGGGTTTGCGTTCCTTCAGACAATGCACTTCCTTTGACTTTGAGCTAAACATTCAGCAGAGCTTGGGGGTAAGCTCCCAAACCCAGTACCTGTTTAGCTCCTTTCTCTCGCACTTGTCATAACTGTAGTTGCCAATTTTTTCAGGCTTTAAGTAAAGGCTAGTAAGTCTACTGGAACAATACACCAATCCAGTAGTCATAAATGTTACTAATAGTTGTAGTATGACTAATGAACAATCAAGCTAGGCTTACGCATGTTGTAATATGATATTACTATATACAGTACTGCATGTTTTCTCAACAGTATTTCAACTTAGTAATGCCATCTGCCAAAGTCTATATAAATGATTAGTGACAGACAGGACTGAAGGTTTCTCTTATTCAGCTTAATTAATTCCTTGGTCGGGGTTATTGATTTCCTAAAGGCTGCTTAGTTCAGTTAGAAAAATGAAGTGACTTGATGGAGAGGTTATGATGTAATTTTCCTTGTGTTTGATTAAATGTTTCTTCTGCAGCATGAAACAAGAGTGCTGCGGGTTAAGGTCATTGCAGGAATTGATTTGGCGAAGAAAGATATCATCGGAGCCAGGTGAGCATCATGGGATTTTTACATTGCATTTGTCATCTTGATGTTTGATTTTAAAGGATCATGTTCAGTCAGTCTATCAGTGTCGCACACTTTCACTACAATCCATTTACTTACTAAGACCTTGAACTCCTGGTGCTAATCAAGGATTACCTATGTGCCTCTCCTTTCCTACTCATAACCTGCCCTCTAACAGAGCTTGCCCAGATAGAAGCATTCGATTAATAATTATACATTTTACGTATTTTCTCTATAGGGAGACACAAGCAAAGCTTTTGAGGGTCTTTAAAGTGTCATGTTTATCAAATGGCCTTTGACTCATGTGGTCTGACCTTCCTCAGTGAAGTGTAACACAATGTTATCACAACTTTTATGTGACATTACATAAGATCTCTCTCTGGAGTTGTATTTGAAGTCAGTGTTTAGCACAGTAACTTAATACCTCTGGTTTTCAATTATCTACCTCTTTATACTTTTGAGTATGCTATGATAAATTCGTAATAAACTGAATAACTGTCACAAACTAACTGCAAAGTCAGTTTATTCATGTGATAAGTAGTTGGTAGTTTAGCTGCCAGAATGTCCAGTCATTCTTTCTGCTGCAGATTTGCACACCCAGTAACATTATGCCAGAATCGTGCATGTGCTGGCAATGATATCCTGTTAGCTAATAAATCAAGTCAAGTAAAGGTACATGCAATTATTTCTAAGTATTCACAAACCAGTCTCTGCAGCAGTGTTGCTTTTTTCATTTAATTTCTCTTAATACCTGGAAGTCTATATATGCCAATGTGTGTGCATTTGTTGTCTGGATGACATCACAGTTTGCCTATGGTAAACTTCATCTAACTTTGAACACTGTTCCCACTATTGTTAACGGTAATGCATTGTTGCTGACCTATGTGAAAACGGACATTGTCAGAGGACGAGCCAGTCATGTTTAGCACTGTGGGAGTGCTACACACATGTCAGAGTGCATGTGTTAGCATCCTGATGCCCTGTTGGCATGACAGCTCAGCCTGGCTCAGGAGAAAACTGAACTGTAATGAAAAAACACCCAATGAGGTCTTAATGTCTGGTTAGCTACCACAGAAGACAGTGCTGACTTGGCAGTCTGTCACCTCATAAGATGTTCAAACAACGCTGGCTTTTTCTTTTCTTCTTTTTGCTCCAAAGATGTTTCTGTTGCTGCTCTAGCCTCAAATGTTATGTTTTGCGTTCCCCAAGGTTATGTTTTTTAGTGTTTTTCTTTTGAGGTGTTGATAGAAAACTCGAGGAGCTGGTGGACTGAGCTAACATTTGGATCCAGCGTACTATGCTAGATTTCATCTTCCAGCGTTGACCTATAGTAGCCTGATTGTCTTTCTCAGCAGGAGAGTTGTTGATAGAGGGAAGGAGACAAGAAGAACTCTTAGTGCAGCCAAGATACTGTAGGCCCATTGTTGTTGTTTAGTCACAGCACCTCACAGAACTGCACAAACACACAATTAGAGGCTATAGGGCTCTTGGAGACATAAATTAGCAATCAAGCAACAGCAGTTTTGCTTAGGGTGTTTTTGCAGCTCATATATTAAAATGTTTTCCATTCCTTCTTCCCTTTTCTGATGTTTCTTCTCAGCTGTTTTCTTCAGCTGAATGTAAGGATGCACTCCAACCAGCAGGCTGAATCTAATTTTGGACAGATCCATACTGGAATTAGATTACTGCTCATATGAAGTCTAGGTGGCAAAAATCCCATGGTAATCATTAAAGGCAAATCATCGAAGAAATAGTTTGAAATGGGAAATTGAATATTTAACCATGTATGTTAAGTCTAGCCACTGCGGTCAATGCCATTTATGTACCACATAACACTGTCTCACCAAAAGCATGGGGAACAAAAACATTTTCACTTCCTTGCTGTCATCTAGGAAGACTGAAGAAGCTGAGTACCACTAGATAATGTGTGAAGGATTAGATTATGTGTATTCTTCATGTAGCCTGCCGATTTCTGTTTTAAATCAGTGTCTGAGAAACACACCATCTGTTGTACATATTCTGTGGTTATGCAGTGCATTGGAAGAAATTATAGCGCCCACTGTAGATAAGCACAATATGACAGATAAATGAGGCTTTATGAGAAACTCTAACCTCTCTGAAGTAGACAGTTGATTATTCAATTAATTGAACTGACAGCTATTTTAACCATCAATTAATTATAAAGGTCATTGATCACACAAAAATACAAAACATTTGATGGTACCAGGATGTCAAATGTGACTTTTTGTGTTTGTGACTGATTATATTTTATATTTATATATTTTATATTTAAGGATCAGGCAAAACATTACATGATGATGACAGCTCTTATCAAAGTTATATATTTAGAGTCTGACGTTTGATATTTAAGTTGCAAATGAAGATGCATTAAATGCACTGTGATTTACGGTGGTAGAAATCATTCAGTTATATATCAAAGAGTTATAATATATTATACCTCATTGTTTTTGTTGACAGTGTCATCTCACCACAGACAACTTCCTTTATGCACAAAAGTGGCATTGGCATAGTATTGTGGGCAGAATACAAACATCAGGACTATGTATAGAAATGTGTAAATGTAAATATTGTGATACGAACAAGGAACGCATCGCATTATCAGTTGATGTGTTGTATTTGTTATAGTTTCATTGTCCTGGTTTCATCTATTTACTGATTGAAAATGTTCATGTCACCACACACATAAAGACTTGTGTTTTTCTTCAAAGGGTGATTTAGGAAAGCTTAAAACCTAACACTGTACATCACATTGTCTGTTGGGACTGAGATCAGTAAAGTGATTGGTCTGCCCGGTGTATATTGCAGCTCTGCCTCTTTATCCAGAAGTCACTGGAGATTTCCACCATGTCAACACCTTAAAAAAAAACAGATGATTATTTTAAAATAGCATAGCCACAAACACTCTGCTTACTATTTACGCTGCTCACCTCAAAATGCAGTTTCTATTTTTGGGTCTCTGCTTTGTCAATAAGACATTGTAGCCTTATCTCACAATCCCTGAATGCAAGCAGTTTTTATCTGCTGGACTGTTCTAGAGAGACTCAGGTTTCAGGTCTGGATGCAGCCTAAAAATATGGGCTCTGCAACCTGTGGCCAAGGTTAATATGATGTTAGACTGAAAGAATGAGTAGCCTGTATTTTTATGTATGCGATAGGGGTTCCTAAGTCTCTTCAACACTTAAGTCTAGTACAAAGTATTGGAAAAACAAGTGTTTATTCTCAGCAACTGGGCAAATATTGTTGGTACTAAAATTTAAGCACCAAAGAAAATGTAATGGTATTCATAAGTTCATGGGGAGCAAATTTGTACCTGTGAATTTGGATGTGCTGTTGCAAAGTGAGAACTGTGAAAAGCTCAAGATCATTTTGCACAAGCTCAACTGATTTTATTTTTTTTCCTCTGTTCTGTTTCTGCAGCGACCCTTATGTCAAACTTTCCCTCTATGTTGCGGATGAAAACAAAGAACTTGCCTTAGTCCAAACAAAGACTATTAAAAAGGTGAGTCCCAAGGTAAAATGTTGCTTAACTGTGCTACATACAATATAGAAACTTATAAACTTATAGAAACTTAAAAATAATCCCAAAGGGAAATTGAAGTGCTGCTGTAGTCATTACACAAAACACACTCAAACGTACATGCAGGAGATGGTACAGAATACTACACCTCTTTCCTGTGTTTTGCACATACCTTTGGTTTGTTGTTCCAGACCAAATTACCTGATGGACGTGTTGGCAATGTATGTGACTGCTGTCAAACCTCTACAAATGCATTTATGTACAGCTACTCAAGTGTGGCTTTATTTGCTTCTTTTTTTTTTTTTAAGTCACAGGATATCTCTAAGTCATGCTAAACCCATCCCACCCACTAACACCAGCTTTCTTACAAATCAAGGCAATAATCTTCAGAAAGGGAAACCACAGGAAGGCACCAGAAGACTGTTTCCCTATCCTGTTTAGAAGAGTTTACTGGGAGATGCTGGGATAGCTCTTTTTCCCCAGTAGCTTATTTTGGGGACTAAATCTATTCACAGCAGAGGGAGCTATTACTTGCTATTAGTGCAAATCATATCTTAATTTCAAAGTGGGCTGTGTTTTTCCACAGAATATCCATATGTGTTGCAAATATTATGCAATATTCAGGAATATACATCTTTAAAAACAAAGTTCAATCAGTTTTGCATTACATGTTGTTCACTGACTAGGATTTGTTAAAATACTCAATTTGCAGAGTTGAAAGATAGACAAAACAATTTCTACTTTTAACATTTATGTAGCCTGACTTTGCAAGCAGCTTCTTATTCCTTTGTAGATTTTGTTAGCTGCATGTAGCTGCCAGCCAGCGCTCTGCTAGAGTCAGGCAGCTCAGGCTTCCATGCAGGCAGACATATGCTGCCAGTGGCCATGCTTGCCTTATAGGATATAAATAGCCGACAATGCACTGCTATGTGGAGCAGAAAAAGAAGCATCACTGCTGAGCTCTTCTTTGAGCTCTATGTGTCTTTAAGTGGGACACCTTTCAATAGCATCTTCATTAGCTATGAGTCTGGCTTGTGGCAAGATTGCATGAAAAATTATGCCAAATATGCCAAAAACTAAAGAGGCAGTCTGAGATAAACATTACTGACTAGATGTTACCTTCAGCATTTACTGAATTTTAGATTTGGCATGGCATTGTAGATATTTTTTTTATTTGGTCAATGACAGATTTGTGTGTTTTGTGTTTTGCCAAAGGGCAGTGGGTTCTTTTGTAATTTTGATATCTCAGCAGTTGTTTTAACATAGATGTTATTTTATTGCTGCCGTAAAATGCTTATTAATCAGAGTGACCTGTGAATTTAAGGCTTCATTGACATTAAGGTGTTTGAGTAATTTCAATCACAGAAGGAATTTTAATGAGAAGTGTCACATAGTTCTTGTTCCAATAAAATGTCAAATGTGCGAGGCAGTAGGAGGGAGCCTGTGCATCCACATACTGAGCTGATCCATCAAGAAGTGGGTTAAAATCCACATGGCTGTTAATCTAGGGCCTAATGCCAATCACTAGGACATGTTGTTAGCTGCAAACTTCCTCTAACAACGTAAGAGGATCATTGACGCACAAGAGTGCCTAATTTCTCACTTTGCCTCTCTTCTCTCACTTTCAGTTGGATAGGTTTCATACATCTGTTCTGTTTTCTGTGTAAATCACTGACGATGTTCACTGTGTCTTTGTGCACATTTTATCAATTTGTATTATAAGCATGTCTGTATGTTGTGTTTCAGACCCTCAATCCCAAATGGAACGAGGAATTCTTCTTCAGAGTAAGTTCAGATTTTAAACGTCTTTGCACACTTTAATAAACTCCCTTTCTTTCTCGTATCCTTCGGGATGGTACCTGTTATTGCATTTGTTTATTTTAGAGTCGTAGTGTTAGAGTTGTTAATCTTTGGTTGCAGTTTAACTGAGAGCTGAGTCCCACCTCTTCCACCACTCTAATCAAACACACCATATTAAACTTTATAAGCTTAGCTACGTTTGTATGGCCACTTCTCATTTATAGTTCAGTCTGTTGTTATAATGGCTAGAAGACTGTCCACCTTCCAGGAGGGAATTATTGCGATATAAAACTAAGCAGGTTATTACCTACCTAGTGTGCATATACATCTGAACTGAGTTTATTTTTTCCCATAAACACTGAATTTGTGCTGTAACATCTTCTCTGTTATTTTGGTGCCATCACAGGTGTGTCCCCAGAATCACAGGCTTCTCTTTGAGGTGTTTGATGAAAACAGATTGGTAAGCTTCACACTTCATAATCTCTAACCCTGCACTCCCCCTATTACCTCAGACATAATTTTTATATTTGGTTGTCATATTTTAACAGCTCTCACCAGTTTATTTATTTAGTTCCACCCCTTCGATACGCATCCATGTTTTAATCTATGTCGTGATTTATTTCTACTTTAAACTATTCAGGAATTTTATTGTCTTGATCACATCTAATTCTATTTCCTTTACTGATGATAAGCGATCCAGTAGTACTTTCTTTTATGATGTAGTCTCAGTTATGCCAATAAAACATCATGTGCCACCAAATAAAATGTGGTGATGTTGCTATGTGCCTGTATATCATTCTCAGTCAGTTACTGTACCAGGAATAGTTCTGCTTATATTTCAATACAGGGATGCACCAACAACCTTGAGTGAATTGTATTGCCTAACCCTGCACCCCTGTATCATCACACTTTTCTTGTAAACTCTTTGACAAATTCCCAGATTTGATATTGCAGCATTTTAAGTATAACCTTACTCATAAATGTTCATCCAAGAGAAACACACAATTGCTGTATATTTTGAGGAAAGGTGAATAGAGGTGGTGTATACTGTGGTTATCTAGAATTTTCAGCTTTACAAATGTAGTCCACTAACAGCTCCTACATTCCTCTGATGTCAGATTTCTCAGATTTCCCCCACAGATGAGTTTCCTTGAGTTGTGAAATTAATCCTGTTGTAGGCCCTCTGTTGCCATGACAACTAGATTAAATGTCTGCACAGTGTCAAGTATTGCAGCAGTTAAAAAACAACACAATGTCCTGATAATTAATTAATTAATTCACACTTGCATACACCCTTCGCCTTGGTAAACCATCTCCAGATGAGACAGAAGCAAGTGCTTGTTGACATAATGAAGACAATGTTCTGAAGTAATCAGTGCAGTAAGGAAGTTGGAACTGCATGATGTTTGTTTCTTATTTCTTCCTCTGTGATCTGCTTCTGGAGTCTAATGTTTGATAAAACAAACAGTGGATGCAGCCCAACATAGTATTGGTGTTCTTGGCCGGATAAGGCACATTTTGTCTGGGCACAGGCTCAGGTTTGCTTCTTTTGGAGGACCAGTGTGGGAGTGTTTGGGAATGTCTTATTTTAACCATTCATTCTGTAGCTTTCCCGATCTTTTAATCAAGTAAAGACAGGTAGGCTTTATGATTAAATTTTATTCAGCAACTTAAGCAGGTTTTATATATTAATAAAATCAGTGCATACACTGATATGCATTTTGTCCCTGGCCCTGCAGAGGAAAATCAGTGGAGTTCAGCCCACTAAGAAAAGGCCAGCTTTAATTTTTCCTTCTCTATAGTCAAGTATAAAAGAAGGTGACACAAGCAGCCACGAGCCCAGTCTTCTCCTTATATGTCTGAGGAGGTTCTTTTCAGTCTGTAGGTGCATGCCAGAGCAGCTCCTCCACCACAGCCCTGTGTTTCTTTGAAGGGGCTGCTTCTTCTCGTGCATGCAGTAATTTATGGTTTATTTGTTAAATGAGATGAAAAGTTAATAACTAGCAGCTAAGCCTTCTGATGTAGTATGTTTTATAGATTGTGGTTTACGTACATGACCTTACAGAAACTAAGTCGTAGATACAGTTTTTATCAACTAATGTAAGTGCCTACAAAATTTAGGAGAAGTAAATATGAGACTAACATTTCACATAGTATGGAAAGAAAGAAGTGGAATAGCTGTGCACAGTGTTGCTCTTTGTTTGAAGCAGGCATGTTATGTCATTTGGCAAGCTGGGCTTGTTGCCATTAGACCACACATTGGCATTTTGTTTCTTTTGTGCAGAACATTCTCCATAACATTTCATACACACATTTATTGACTGGGCCTAACGCTGCAGGCAGTGTGTCATCGCTGTACTGTACCTGGTTGCCAAGCCTCGATTAAACTGTATCTTGCAGTCTCGTTTTTCTGTATCCAGTCAATATTACCTGCCTCCTTGATGCCCACTGGTTCACAGAGGTTTTTTTTTTTGTAAAATTGTTTTCTTTAAACACCATTGTTGTGCTTTTTTGTGCTATCTTGCTTTTTGAGACAGATAAGGTGATATAATGTCAGCTAAACCATGATAAGACCAAATTATCATCTGTGCTTTGTGTGTGCTGTGCATGGAGGCTGGCCACTCCTCCGCTTGCTGTGGCCTCATGGCAAAGTAGCCTAAAACTCTGATTTTTACATGCTGATACACAATTGTGAATGACTTTGCTGTCTAGCAGCATAAAGCGTTCACTGATGAATATGATGAAATGTCTCTCTCGGTTTTACCTTGTACTGTCGCCAAAATATTGCAAGTGTTAAAGCATCAGCATTTAGGCACTGCAGACTAGAATCACAGCTGAGTCGTACTTTGGGCCGTTTCTGAATGCAAACACAGTGGCCTATAAAACAACTACCCAGTTAAGTGTTTGCCTGTGTAAGGGAGACAGCATATGTCTATTCTCTTTGAAGTAGACTTGGATATCTTTCCCCAGAGAGAGCTGTGGTGTTTGCCTTATCAAAGCTGCAGTCTGTCAGATATTCTGCTCTTCACTCTGCTACTGACTTTTCCTGGTCCATTTTTAGCAGCAACTTCCTTATGACACTTTTTTTTTTATTTCCATGCCACAAGAAGTAACAGTGCTCAATTTGTCTTCCAGATTTGCTCTTAGATTTTTTTGTGGAACTGTTTTCCCTAAGTGACATTGGGTGGGGCATTTAGCAAGAAAATCTTCACTTCTTTTTGTGACCATATTGTTTGTTGATGACACATTGTGTGTTTGTCTACAACAGTTTTATTGATATATGATATGTCTTCCTTTTTTGTGGGCCATGGTGGGTTAGGGTTAACCCTTACAGCAGAAAGGATGAGGGCTATGGTTTTGAATCAGTACATTATTGACAGTGGGGTATTGATGGTGATGATCATACTGCACAATATTTCAATGTATTATGCCTTTTTTATATTCAAGGAAGGCAGTAGTACTACAAGAAACTGAGCAACAGATGCTTACATAGTAGTTTTAGATAAAGGTAGGAAGTGGCAGCTAATCTTAAAATTAAGTCTATACTGTGCAAAACCAGGAATCAGGACATCAGTGAGAGGTGTGGAGAAATGGGTGGGGGATTGACAAGATCATATGATAAACAGAGACAGGGATGGACAGGGGTAAGTAGGATTTCTGTGGAGGACCAGTTGGCACTTGAGGGCAGCATGGGGTTGTAACAGTAGGTGGTGGGGCCATGTGTAGTCATATGACTGACAGGCAACCCACTGTCACCTCGGAAACCAGGAGCGCTGGCCGCTCTTATCCAATCATGTTAGGAATGCTGGCCGTCACTTGGCCCAGGCTATTTCTGCTGTCTGTCGCTAGTACTTGGTAGTGCTAAAAGTACAGGGATCCTTCTTTTTTTGTGTTTTCACTCACTGTTCTTTTCACCCTGCCATTCTTAAAGCGTGTGCTGTAGAGTTGTTAGCTCTTTTGCAGTGGCTATTTAGTTTTTGTGGTGTGACTTCTTTCCTCTGAACAGTTTACTGTGGGAAGGAAAGTTGTGGAAGAGACTTGGAGAGGGTGGGGGGGGAGTGGAAGAAAAAAGGGGATCAGTCATCTAGCCAGCGAGAGAGAAGTGGGCGACACTGAGAGACTGAGACGGGAGCCAGAGGAGAGAACCAAAGAGCCAGTCAGAGAAAAAGTGAGAGGGAAACGGAGCTGCGGGACGTGAGGTGAAAATGGCACAACGTCTGCGTTTGTACTTTGGCTCAGGCCGCAGTAACACAGCACCGGAGATACTGGAAGGAGACTCGGAGGAGCAGCAGGGAGACAGTGATGTGGTCACAGGAATCCGCATGGAGCCACTTTTGTTATCTGGGCCTTCTCAGGAGTCAACTGCGCCACACGTCCCATCAAGGGGTTTGGGGCTGCGCTCAGAGCCTTCACTTAAACGTAGCTCTTCCATGTTTATACCCCAGCTCACCGCCTATACTGAGCCACGGCCTACCAAGAGCTCCTCCATGCACATTTCCCTCCAGCGTACCAATGGATCAAGTAATGGAGATTTTAGTGACCACACTGATGATGTCCCGCCACCCTGTTATACTCCTCCAGGACCTGCGCCTGCCTACACAGAACCACTGATTCAAGCAGATGCTCTGGGACAGTCGCCACCTCCGTACTGCAGCCGAGATTCTTTAAATTCTCAAACTTCTCTGACAGAGCCGAACCTGCCCAAATGCAGGGTCTTTAGTATTGGTTCCAATGGACATATTATGTATAGCAGAGGCCAGCCTGGCATCAGTGTTAGTGGTATTTGTGTCCGGAGGAGCGCTTCTGATGGCTCAGACATGCAGCATTTCAGAATTCTCCCATATGGCGGTACAGGCTGGTCTGTCCAGCAGCAGAACTTGGACCAGTGGACTGGTGTTAATGGTGGAACACCGAGACTAGTGTTTCAGCTCCAGCAAAATCAGAACCAGGATCAAAACCAGGGCAGGCAACAGGCTGTATCCCAGGAAGAATGCACAGAAGTTGGCTTTACCACTTCAAGGGCTGGCCGTATAATACGTTACCCCAGAGTTCAACTGGAGAGAAGTTCCTCTCATCAAACGCTGTTGCTGGAGAATCAACACCAGAAAGCTGGTGCAGTAAATCAACTTGCAGAGGATACCCAAACAGACATGGAGACACAGAGAATGGAAGCAAGAAACAGATCTAATGGATGTATTTTTAAAATTGGTGGAGATACTACCAGAAGGCAGCCTCAATTCAAGATATATTTTACTCCGGGAGGAGGCGGAGATCAGGATGTGAGCCTTGGCAATGATTTGGTGCTGAATAATCCCAAGGTAAAGACTATTGGAAAAGCTTAGTAGCACTGTTTGCCTGTCTCACTGTTTGTTGAAATAGTAAAAGATTTTGGTAGGTTTCCATGATTTGTTTTATTTTATTATAAAAAAACATTATCAAAACAAATCATAGTCTAGTTGTTCTAATAGATAAAAATGATAGTAGTAAACAAATAGAACAAAAAGTAGGTGGGCCATGAGTAACAACATGTGACATGGGTATACTAAGTGAAATGGAAGAGCAGTGAAATTTTAGATTATGTCAGTAGTTTTCTGGTTCAGTTCGAGAAGTTGCTAGTAGTAAGTTATTTCAGATGAGGAGAGATCCATGTGGTGCAGGAAGAGGGTGGTGACATTCTGGGAAGGGAAAAACACAGACAGGGTTTCACACGCACTGGCTTTCTTTCGCTTTATGACCACAGACATTCAAAAATGTACACACATCAGCCAATTCAGTCCTAAAAGTAAAACAGTAACAGGCTAATGGATGAATGGGTAATTTCTCATTGCACTTCTGCACTTGTTGCCTTCTGTTTCACAGAAATGTGACGCCTAAGTTTGTTAATACCCTTAACTGCCGCCAGTGCTCTTTAAGTTGGCTGTTTCTATCTTTAGTCGGGTTCGAGTACGGTTGTTGAGCGGGCAGGTGGCATGTCATGTTTGGCTCAAGGCTGGTGTGGATCGGTATACCCGCAGCTGCTCTGCAAGTGATTAAGACTAAGAAGTCATTACAGCCTGAATGGTAATCAAGGAGTTACACAAACAGTATTAATGTTTCCTGAAAGACCTGAAGTATCATAATTCATAATCCAGTTACACTTGCCACAAGGATACATGCAGTATGCTAAGAATTGCCAACCTTGTTTATTTGTAAATATTAGAAATATAAGATTTGGTCAAATATTTCTGGTTCTTCACATTATTTTAGGTTTATTTTTAGCATTTCTTGACTACACTTCGACCATGCTCTCCTTTCCTGTATTTTAAAGCACATGCTATTGTGTTACCCTGGGGCTTCACTTGTTGGCTCCATTGTTGTCATGCAACAATTTAAAGCATAATGACAGGTCTATCCCGACTGGCAGCCTGGAGTTGGAGTGCCCCTGTTTTAAGCCCTGCGTGGTACTACACGTGTGTCTTTTTGTGTTTGTGTGTGCCAGCTAGCTACAGACAGCTAGGCCACAGCATTGTGCCCTTGTTACAGCCCTGCCTTCACTCCCTGCAGTTTCCATTCACAGAGAGCTCTTCCAGGCCACTGGGCTGGCTATATTTACCTGAGACACGGTTGTGGATGGACAGCGAGGGGAGCTCTCTTTTTATTTTGGTCCAGTAGCATTTGAGGGATGCAAACAGCTATTGTTGTTAAGGGCTTTTCTCTGTCGGCTTTCATCTCTCAGAGTTGCACACCATTGTAATTCAGTTGTGTCAGCATGGAGACTGTTGAGTAGGTGAGAACATTTTCACACCTCAGTGACAGTCTGGACTAATTCCAGGTTATCCTATATCACAAACTCTGTCTGTTACCACTTGTTGATTCATAAGAGTTCAGTTACAGATAGCAATAACAGTTCCTGAATTTATCTGCCCAATAAAATATAAGCCCCCTTCTTCATTACCCCTGTGGTATGCATACATTTTGAGTAGTTTTTGTTTGTCATTGATCAGGTACAGTGCAGGCACATAGAATTTCATTTTTGGTGCTGACATCATTGAATAATTTGGCAGCTACATCTTTTTCCATAAACTGTGTCCTTGAAAACTGTTGATATTGTGTTCTGTGAGAGTAACAGCAACATTATCATTCATCTACGTTATGATGTCTAAAAACACAACTATCACTATACATCTAGTAAGTGTGTAACAAGAAGTGTTTATGATTTGAATGAACTATTTTGTGTTTTGGATTTAGCTACATACAATTGTCCATTTGCGTCATGGCTCTTTCACTCTTCACTTGTTTGTGAAGTCTGTGGCACCCTTCCTATCCGGGTGTAACCTGGCCCTCAGAGGCAGCTGCAGGCTCAACAGTGACCCTTTGATGACTCTGCAATTATATCCCTCTGCATATACACACACTCGCAGCTTAAAATCTTTGTTGTGATTAAGGACAGAAAAAAACAGCCACATGTCCAGGTGTTCTCATGTGTCCCATAGGATACTGCGGTTGAAACTGTCCATCTCATGTGGTCACTACTGTTTATATATTCAACTGTGGTATCAAATGGGAACAAATGCTCATAGTGACTCATCAGTGCCAAAGAGCTTGTTCAACATTAATAGTAATCCTAAACGTTAGCTTTAGAAGCAGTTTTTAAAAGGTTTGACACAAATTCACAATACATATTAGCGCTACAGATCAACATACGCTAGAGAATGTAACATGGCACTCTTTTACTCATGCTGTGGTACAGGTTACTTTGGTTGCTCTCTCCTTTACTGTTTTGGGAGTTGGGCAAGCGATAAATGGATCGTCTGTTTGGTTTGGGAAATGAAAGCAGATACTGCGGTAATTTACACAGCAGTGGCTCTGGCTTTTCCAGGAAGAAATAGTTTAAACTGAGTGTGTCAGTTTGTGAATGTGGGTGGTGGATATGTGTGAGACAGAGAGAGAGAACACACATGTATTAATGAGTGTCTGTTTTTGCCTGTGCATTAATAGCCCAATGTTTTTATGCAACTCATTTGTAACCTTTCACCAGTGAATTCCAGGGTTGTTAACTGGTGTGAGGCCAGTGCACTCACTTCCAAAACTGCTTTTACCTTCTCCTTCTAATGAGAACAAACCAGTGTGACTGGTGTGCACCCTGTCCTTGCATCAGTGTGAAATATGGCATGCAGCCAGCATTTTTGTAAGAAACTGCCAATGAAGGCCTACAAGCAAACATTTATTATATTGTCAACATTGACAACTTTTTCTCACCACAATTTCTTTTCAAAGCTCTCCTGTGCTTATTGAATGTTCAAAAGAAACCACTAATATTAACTTTCTGTTTTTACACATGCCTTGTATGGATCACACAGTGTTTTTATGTTGTGCACAAGGACATCAAAATTTAATCACCATTGTGTGCAGTTCATCAGACTGCACAGTTGCTCTTTTACTAAGAGAGTCTTTAGTTGAGAACAGTATTTTATTGTTCATATTTTCATTATTATTGGCCTTTTGGCAACCCAGAGGAGTATCACAGCTCAGCCTGAGAGATGCTGGAGTAAAAGAAATATCACACATTGTTTCAACCCACCTCTTCCTGTCAAACCAGTGTCTACAAATAGGTATTGTTGTTAGTTAATGCCTGTTGTCTAAATAAGTTGTGTCCCACACACAGGCTTCCAAGAATGGGCTTTTCCATCTCGGACAGGTAATCACAGCCTTCAGTGGGGTCTGCTGCAGTGCAGTGATCATGTCTCAATCTCTCCCTTTTTCATTTGGTCTTCATTAATTATGATAGAAGGATGGACAAACCCACTGGCTTTTTAAATCGAAACGCCAACATTCCCCAGTTCTTCCCTGTTGTCACATTCATCCCTCTCTCCCCCTGTCTTGCTAACTTGGCTTCTAATGGTGGCAGTGGATGTTGTTTTTCCTTACTGGGTTCATGGGTTCTTCTCCTATGAAGTGCTACCAAAGGCCTGTCCATAAATAAAACAGACTGAGCCTTCTGCTTAGACACCTGTGTGAATCTGTGCTGTCACTTCATAAACCACAACACACTACAGTAAATACTGTGTGATACTTTCACTAAGATGTGACATAAATTGCTAAGAATTGCTAAAATATTGATGCTTTTTACTGCTTTGGAACGATTTGAGATTTGAAACCCCCACAGGTGTTCATAAATAAGGCTAGAAGTTATTTCTGGATGGTGCTCTTAGTAAAATGAAAACTCTCACTCTTCAATCTCTCTATGACAAATGCAAAATTCTGATGGGTTTTCTGATTCATTAGGTAATTCACCTCAGCATTGTGGTTTCCCATTTCTTCCCTTGCTGGAAATTTAAGTGTTTCTCAGACAGAATCTCACAAAGCTATTTCTAGAATGAACCCACTGAAGGTGACCTTTTTGTTTTCTTCCTTAGACCAGAGATGATTTCCTGGGTCAAGTTGATGTTCCTCTCAGTCATTTGTCGGTGAGTTTTTTGCATCTTTGTTATTGTGTGTAGCCACAATGACTGTTGTAACAATGCTTTGAGTACTCAGCTGTTCCTTATCTTCAATTTTATGTTGCCACAACCTCTATGAAGGTCAGTCACAGAGTGTGTTTGTGTGTGCTTTTCATAAGTGTG
Source organism: Anabas testudineus (assembly GCF_900324465.2). Lineage (NCBI taxonomy): Eukaryota > Metazoa > Chordata > Actinopteri > Anabantiformes > Anabantidae > Anabas > Anabas testudineus. The sequence goes on along the minus strand of NC_046621.1, from coordinate 6,839,600 downwards.
AGAAAGTGATAGGCACACAAGCAGGGTTTTGTTATGATCAAACAGCACACACCTTCTTAGAAATGGAAAGCGTGCTGTCTTGAATGTAAACAGAAGTGCCTGTCCTGGGGGTGAACCAGTAGGAGCAGTGGAAAAAGCTACACTCAGATAGACACACTCACATGTACTTAAATGGAAACTGTGGAGTCCAGAGCGATAACGGCTTTTGAAAATAATCACATGCAGTTATGGAGTTTTTTGCAGTTTGAACTGATGCAGATAAACATGACCTGAAACTCAACTCATTCAGGACCTGGACCTCCTCTGTGCAGCTGGGAACTGTGCTGTCAGACTAGTTGTAGCTCTCCAAAGTTCTGTATAAGTTGTAAGCCTTAAAAGCATATCAGTAAAAGGTGTTGGGGTTAATTATTAATGTCCTTTTAGGCTCCCACAGGGCTAGGGAATTAGTAGCTTATAAGAGCTACAGCTGAGTCATGTTTAGTGATGAAGTCATTGGAAAAGACAGAAAATATTTGGTCCTGATGGAGCTATTGCTGCCCAATACTGAAATTTTAATTTTAGCAATAAAACAAATGACTGAGCATGCTGTGCTTGTGTAGATGCCGTGATATAAATGTTGTATTTGATTTGATTTATTAGTCTTGTCATCGTGCATGTTTTAGGAATTGCAGTCGTATTCATAGTTACTGGACATTACTTTACTCACCACTGTTTTTTCTGTACTAACTTCTCCTAGATACTTGTCGTCTTTTACTTTTCATGAATCACGCCAGCTGTGCTGACTCATCAGAATCACTCTGGTAGCTACACTTGCCCAGTGGAATCATGAGCTACTTAAGCTGTTTCCAAACATAGTTTCATGCACCATACAGCGTAAAATATAGTGCCAACTCATGTACCTAGTCCTAGTTTGCATGGGTCACATGTAAGATAGAACATGTGTTGCTTCTTTTAAGCAGGTATCTGAATACATTATTTACAAAATGTCATATTAGTTGTTCATCTCAAGGACAATTTGATCCCAACAGCTTCATCATATGAGTGGTTTGCTTTTGATATAGAAATCTTAATAGGGAAGAATGTGGTGAGCAGCGAGTGTAAACAGAGAACAGTAGGATATTGCTGCGAAGACCTTTTTGCTGTTCAGTATGTAAAATAAACCCCTGCTTTGCAGCACAGCATCTGGCTGTGCAGAGCTGTTGTAGTGATACTGCTCATTAATGACTCAGGTATAATGACTAACATGTGCATTTGCTTGTGTGTTCAATTGATTGCTGTTAACAAATGCCTCTTAATTTGCAGACAGAGGACCCTGCTATGGAGCGCCCCTACACATTTAAAGACTTCCTCTTGCGTCCCAGAAGGTCAGTTTTATCAGATGTGACAAGCAGGATGTAACAAGTAATCAGTGAAATGGATGCAACTAATAAAACATATTAGATTAAGCTGTGTCTGGTTTGCCCCAATGAATAAGAAGAGTAGACTGTGACATATTATTACATTTACAGCGGCTTTAGTCAAGAGCTACAAAATTATGCAGACTGGTGTCTCTCCCGAGAAAGCGGAGGGTTCATGTGATGGTCAGTTGAACACTGAAGGTGAAAGACCATTTATTACTGATAGGCGGTTTGGAAATTCCCGAACATTTCTAAACATTAGCCTAGTAGGGGTCTGAGGGTGGCGTACACCTGGTTTCAGTCTGCTGTTTTCAAGTGGGTTAGATCTTAATGATGTCATCTTTCCAGTCACAAGTCTAGGGTGAAGGGTTACCTGCGTCTCAAGATGGCTTATCTGCCCAAACAAGGAGGACACGAGGAGGAGGCTGGAGAGATGAGGGAAGAGGCTGAGGTAAGGTGTTGGCCACTGTTGTCTGCTAAATCTAGTCTTAACTGCTGACTTGGCATTACCTAATGCAAATTTTTGACCGTCTTGTTTATAATAGTCTGAAGCCAAACCAGCTTCTAGTTTTATTTCTTCCTCCCACACAGAGAAAACACAGTTCTAAGCTCAGAGATGAAAGTACATTTGGACAAATAGAAATATGAGAGTGGTTTTTGCTGAGGCTCAGAACGGACGGTTTCCTATTTTTATTCTTTTCTCTAAGAATTCCAGCAGAATCTTGCTGCCAGAATCTGGTAAAAGCTTTTTCCAGGTCAGGGTCTGGAAAAACCATTAAAGAAAAATAGGAGCTTCTTCTCTTTTATTTCATGTGTGTTCTTCCATGTGTAAGTGTGGAGTGCAAGAGAGAATGACAGATTTTTTTGCCATTTTCAAACAAACCAAACTGTAATACAGAAGTGTTACTGATATATAGTGCATTTCTCAAGGTTACAGTCTATATTATAACCAGTCCTAGACTATAAAAGTCCAAAATTGTCAACCCTGCTAGTGATGCTGATGCACAAGAATTAGCTCATCCTAAGATCTTGTGGTCAGAGATATTTTAGCTGGCAACTTGTCAGAGAAAAATAAACACCAGTAAATGTTTATAAAAACATTTCACAGCACTCAGAAAAAATTAAGCAGACACAATGAATCAAACATCTTTAATGTGCTTTGTGCTTGAATCTCTTTTTAAACTAAATCCATTTCCAGATGTACATATGCCTCAGACCAGCTGCAACATCACTAAGATAGCGGTGACTTTTGCATCTTGGGCATTAGCTAATGTTCATACTTTATAGCAATGTGAGTTACTGCCTTATATAAAAAGATCTGAACTTACTCCACCAGGGATGGGATGAAACTGCGGACTCAGGCTCCCAGCGACCACAACAGCTGCTGCCACCATTGCCCCCAGGCTGGGAAGAGAAAGTGGACAACTTGGGGCGCACCTACTATGTCAATCACAACAACCGCAGTACTCAGTGGAAGCGGCCCTCCAACATGTATGCCTAATCTCTCTCTTCTGAAGAAATTAGTTTTTGAATAGATTTGCATTATTTAGTAGTTTTTGTTTGTTTTCTCTTTGCATAAAGGAATAATTTGACACCGTGGCAAAATGTTAGCTTAGCTAAAACTTATTTGACACATAACCATTTAAGAAACTGCAGTTTAAAATGACACAAGACTCTAAGAAGTCAGTCTGTTCCTGGCCAAGAAATAGTCCCCCACAAGACCAACCACAGAACCACAATGTCCTTTTCGCATTTGTTTATTATTTTTACAGATCAATGCCGCATTCATGCAATGTCACCACAATGGGAAAAGCAGGAAAAACACCCTTATTCTGATTTTGTTTACATATAATCGCAGGGTGTTTTAGCCCTTGGGCTGATCTTGTGGACACACCAGATGAATAAATAAAATTTGTTATATTAGCAATTCATAGCAGCATGTTTCCAAGTGCAACTGAATGCAAACAGTGCAAATTGGCTCAATCTGTGGAAGACTAATCTAATCTAATGTATTTTGACGTAATTATATTTCCTAGCCATAACGTTACAACTTAATAATTGATTTGTTTCCCCTACAATCTTATCTTTCTGACCATCACATGGCTGGGGCACATCATTTTCATCTACTTCATCTACTGCTATCTACAATAACATCTTCTCTTTCAGGGATGTGATTTCGGAGACTGAGAGTGACAATCAGCAGCGGCAGATCCATCAAGAGGCACACCGTGTTTTCCGTTCGAGACGACACATCAGTGAAGATCTGGAGAACGAGCATCTGGAGCCTAGGGATATGGACAATGTGAGAGAATGGAATATAGACATATGTATAGCGTACACACACACACTGCGAGCTGTCTCATATAATGAGGTCACTAAAATGTTAAAATGTTATTGTTTTGTGGTTGTCTCTGTGTTTCTTGTGTAGTCCTGGGAGCTCATCACAGAGGAAGATTCTAACGACAGCATGGCCCAGTCTCTGCCTGGCCCCTCGTCCATCCTAACACCACAACACCCGCCAACACCCGTCACCCAGGAGTTTGCTGAAGATTTGAATCTGAGGCTGTCACTCACACCCGATAGCAATGGTGAACTGCCAGGGCCCAGCTCTGCTCTGGTGAGACTTGAACACTGTAATTTTCAGTAGTCAAAACCTAAACCACTCCACAGTTAAGTGACTAAATGGTGTAATGATGTGGGCAGTCAAATTGATATCCTACTTACTTTAAAAAAATTTTTTTGTTAATTTTCTTCCTACAGAACCAAATGTCAAGCAGACTCCGTTCATCCAGTATGACAGATGGCGTCAGTGATCAGGCCCAGGCTCCTCCTCTTATGGTACATATTACTGAAAGGCCTCTTTTTCCTCCATCCTGTTCTCTTTCTCCTTGATTTTCTCCTCTTCATGCTATTTTTAGTGAACATCCTATTCTTTGGTCTCTCAATGGCTCAAGCACGTTTCTTTTGTTGTCTCATTTACATCATCTCCGTTGGCATGTCTCAGTGCCTTGGGTGTACCACACTTTAAAAACACCTTATTTTCATTTGAAATTCGCACTTGTTTGTATTCAGCAGATGTTTTCGCCTTTCCTTCCTGCTCCCTTTGGTTCAGCGATCTTACTGTTCATTCTTTTCTTGTGGTCTCAGTAGGATTATAACACCTCCTCCTCCCTTTCCTCTTTCAGTATTACTCTGTGCTTTTTGTGATTCACTCACTTCTGTGTTTGATGTGTTTTAGAAGTGTTGGCTCTATAGGTGTGTGCCTACAGTATAACATTTCAAATAGAAATTAGGGAAGGAAGATTAAGGACACCACCACCAGTGCAAACATTCTCCACAGAGTTCTGAGTCATAGCATCAGTGGAGATTCAGCTCAACAGACTGTCATAAGATCTGAATCAGATGTTTGTCACAAAGCTGAGTCATAGCAGTTAGCCTGGTTTTGTCAAGCCAAGGAAAAATACAGGTGCTGATGTTGACATTTCAGGACTGGATGACAGGGGGCTCATTAAGAAACCAACAGAAGGGAAAATCTGTTGCATGTCCTCCGCATGTCCTGTTAATGCTGTTAAACTCAAAGCTTTCTCTTTAGTTGGCTGAAAGTGATATGAAACTAGTGTTTAGTTGCTGCTCACTTAACTATGACCAGTAAGAAAAATGGAACAGCTGAATGAGACATATTTGCTAAAATATAGAAATTGTTTGAAAGGTTGTGGATATGGCATAACTTCAGTGTTGTACTGATGGAATTAGTGCTTTGGAAATGTGCAGTACACTATGCTAATGTTTGGACAGTGATTGTTGAAATCCACAGGCAATTTTGCCCCTTTTTAATATTTTTTTTACCCAGGTATTTGTTACAATTTTAATATCAGCTTTTATAAGAAAATATGTGATAACCTTAGTAGCAAGTTGCAGGTTGGGTTTAGATTCGAAAAGTAGCTAAATGCAGATTTCAGTGTGTTTGTACACCTGCTGTATTTCAGCTTTATTCAAGAGTTTAATATTCAGAAGCAATAATTGAAGTCATTCTTTACTGCAGTTGAAGCTGTCTACTATTATAGTGCTGGTAGTGGTGCATTGTTACATGCAAATCGAAATGCTAAGTGTCCCCGAGGTGGTTGTAGTTTAGAATAAACAAAATCATATCCAGTGCCTGTCTTTGTGCAGCAATGGCTCAGCTACATTGATACGGTCTTATTGTGATGTCTTTTGGATTGCTTGGATGAAATGACAATTTTGTTGTTTATGTATTTGATCATTTTATGCTTTATGCTTGAGATTCAGACTTTTTCTTAGTTTATGAAAATTTATAGTAAGTCGCTGTTCTAAAAAAATGTCTTTTCTCTGCCTGACTTGGGTTGACAATAAAATGCATTGACTGAGGATCCAATTCATAGTTCTGAGAAAGTAATCCTTGTCTTCCTTCCATCTGGGAAATGCAAAAATGAGCATGTCTGCTGGTCAGACTTTTGATTTGTTTTTGTTTTGTCTGTCTCAAAATTAAAGTTGATTTATTTTCCAAGGTACTGTGCAAACCTACCTCTTGTCTAATCGACAACAGCAGTTTCTTGCCAAATTAATTATGCTCCTTCCTTCTGCAACTGAATCTCATAGTTCATATGCGTCACTGAGTGTCCTTTGTTTTTCTTTTTTATATATTCACAGCCACCACCCTTTACCACTGTGGCTAATAATCACAAGAATCTCCTCCCTTTTTGTCACTCTTCAGTTCGTTTAAGGTCACAACTCCCCAACTCCTTTGTCCATCCAGTTCTTCTTCACTCAACCTATACTCTCACTTGCCCTATTACTTCCATCCAATGAAAACCCCAACATAGTGTTAACTAAAGATTGTCTTCCCCTGTTGTCTACCACCAGCAGAGGTCCCAGACCAGAAGAACAAGAGCTCAAACAGTCTCAGGTGGTGAGGAGCCTATGGTAATATCTCAGTTTATACTCAGTAAAAACCCTGTCTCTCGTATGCCTCTTAGTTCTAAAAACCTCCTGACTAGTTTAGCAAACCACTTTCTTTCATCTAAATCCACACTTGACTAGAAAGCAACATGAGGATTTATACTCACCATTTATACTGTTATATGATCTGTGTTGTTTAGATTTGTTTAAATACCATCTTTCCTGGAAATCAGCATACAAACAACATTTTACATACAATGAAAACAAAGACATAATACATAAAATATTATTGCAAACAGACTTTCTGCAAAGGTCTGTGTAAACATTAATTAGTTGTCTTAATCTTTACTGGCAGGTGATTGGTTTGTCCTTTAAAAAGAATTGGCTATCCATTATTCAAATGATCGCGTCTTTTTTTTTTTTTTTTTTCTCCGATCTTGTGCTGCAGTGCAGTACAGTTGCTGTCCCAAAGTTGCTGTGTTAGTGGTATACATTGAAACGTGTGTGTGTGTGTGTGTGTGTGTGTGTGTTGTCTTGTCTTGTCTTGTGGCAGTGTGGTATAAAAAGCAAAGAGTATTGCCACTGTTTAACCAATGGTAAGAAACCACAAAGAAACATAATAAACTGTAACCAATGTGCGATAGTGCGGTCTTTGCACATTCACATCATAAATATTACCACAGTTCTACTATTTCAGTTATCTCTATTCTACAAATGGTTAATAGTTCACTCAGCAAAGTGGTAATCATCCACTAGCTTTCCCCATGCTGTGTTTCTTGTAGTTTTATATCCGTGTCTTGTTGTGTTTGGTTGTTTTCATTGAGGTTAAAGGCTTCTTTTGTCAAACTCTGTCCCTGAACTGCTTTGTCACTACAGCTAAGTTGGGAAAATATTTTAAAGTCTTTGTCCTGTGGCTTAATTTTGAGGAAAGAAATATGTGGCATGTTGGAGTAACTCTTGACTTTATTGACACCAGTTTATATGAACTTATTTAGCCATTTGTGGCTGGATTCTTCTTTCATGCAGATTTATTTATATATTAAAGCATTTCCTCCACATGTCCGCACATATCCCTAAACATATCATATCACTGATTGTTGTCTTTGCTTTGCTCTCTCTCTACACTTGGCCAGTCTCCCTCGGCGACTTCTTACACCTTGACCACTCCTGGCCTGCCCCCTGGATGGGAGGAGAGGAAGGATGCCAAGGGAAGAACTTATTACGTCAACCATAACAATCGCACCACAACCTGGACAAGGCCTATTGTGCAGGTACAGCAGGTCTGAGGGCTGGCTGGACTCTTTCTATGCATGGGACTGGACCTTTCCTTGACCCCTGTCATGGCTGGACCTGTTCCTCTGATCACAAAGTGTCTTTTTCTGTCTTTCTCTCTGTCCGGTTTCCTCTGTCCAGCTTTATTGTATGTCCTTCTCTTGTCTAGCATTTTGTGTGATTCTCTGGATGAAGTGCAACTCTGCATTGGTCACAACTTTTTAAACTACCCCATGGAGATACAACTGCCACTCCTTCCCTACCTTGTTTTTCCTCTTGGCTCCTCTGTCTCTGTCTGCAAATGAGGCAGCTACACATAGAGACTCCTTTATGTGACAGGGTGTCCAGTTTAATGCTCATTTTCTTTGAAATCTACCCCTTCATTTCTGCTTCTACCAGAGCAGTGTCAGTTATTATATATTTATAGAATATACCTCTTCATCTGTTGTCATCATCACATAGTCTTCCCATTTTCTGATTCTCATCTGTTTTTGTTATTACTCAGAAGTAGAGGAAAATGCCAAAGGGTTTAGATAACATCATAACAGTGCTATGTCTTTGGTACAGAGTCATAACTCATTATAAATGTGGGTTTACTCATTCTGCCTGCTCCTAGGGTAAGAGTAAAAGAATAACCAAGTCTGACTGTGTCACAGTCAGATGCATTAATCATTAATATTCATATTTTAAGTAAAATAAGAAACTGTATCATCCATAGGGCTTAAAAAGCCATGTTTTGACATTTTTAGGAGGAGAGAAAATGTTGTCATTTTCTGTATTCAAAACCTCCCTTGACCTCAAAAGTGCTATTCTCACTGACAGCTGACTGAAGACGGAGCCAGCACCTCAGCAGCAGCAGCAGCAGCAGCATCAGCAGCATCAGGAGGAGCCTCAGCCCTGGTACCCGCATCCACCCCTTCCTCCTCTTCCACTGCCTCCAACAACCACCTCCATGAGCCCCAAGTCCGACGACCTCGTAGCCTCAGCTCCCCTACTGTCACCCTGTCCACCCCCTTGGAGGTGAGAATTAGTCACCTGCACCTTCCTGCTCCACCATACCCATCTTTTTCCTCTTTTCACCACCTGAGGAGTGCTCGTTCCATTCTCCTTTTTTCAGATCTTTATCCTTTTACACTGTCTCTCCACGCAAGCCTTCATTGTACCAGTATCTCCATCCTTTAGAAGACGATCAATCACAATCCTCAGACACCTTCATTAGCCAGTCCACTAATTCCTTCTTTAATAGCACATTTCTCATTTATGTGTCGTCTTCCCATTCTTGCAATATGGAAACTTTAATCTCATCATTTAACCAGTCTTTTCTCCTCATATCTTGTTCTCATCTCTCCATCGAGAATGATTTTCTTTCTTCACACTGCTCTTTCCTTCATCTTCAGTGGATAATGAGCTTATGACTGAGCACAGAGGCAGATGTTAAACAATGATTAGTCAGATGAAATGTCCAAACTTTATTAATCACGATAATGAGTTTGTAGTGAATAATATGCTGTCTTGGCGCAGTTAACATTTTACTCTGCAGAATGTTTTAAAGCAATAGTACAACAGCAATGTTATTCAAATTCATCACAGCTCCCATAATATATAACAGATTAATTTGTATGCTATTTAATCTTACTGTAAATGCCTCAAAGCAACCTTCAAGAAATGTTGTTCATTGAAGTTTGAATGAATGCTCATCATCACTGTGTGTTATCAGAAAGCTTTATATGTGCATATGGACGCTGCTGAGAGTCTCCAGTTTTATCAAACATGTTTTTAATCTGTGCATATTTGTCATCCACATAACATGCTTACAAAATGAATCTCAATGAACCTTAAAGTCTGCAGTTTTGCTATGATGGTGCAGTGGAAACAATATGTTGATCTAACTAAGATCAATACAAGATTTTTAAAAATGGACCCTAACTGCATTTAATGGTGGTGAAGCTCATTTGTTACCACCAAGGGAACAGAACTGAAGGAGATTTAATTAAGGTGCGTGGGCATGTGTCTGTGTGTTAACAAGGTCTTGTTGAAGTATGAGGAAGTGGAAAACTCACAGCAGAATTTAGTAATTACAACCTCCAGAGAAGGTGGGAGGTCTGTGGTTTAATTAATGCACTCTTCTCTCTTGTTAAAAATCAGATCAGCCTGCGATAATTACTGCTAAAAGAACATTGTGATGTGGGAACATACATTATGCTGAACATTTTTAATGTCTACATTGTTGGAATCAGGGAATTGAGCATATCAAGCATTGATTCACATTTCTGACATTTTGACTGAGAACTTGGTGGAGTGCGCAGCATGGGTGTTGATTAGTTTCCTTCCTGCTTTACATGGTAGTGAAGGAAATGTTCTCCTAGATTTCTCAGGTACGATCCTGTGGTGACGACAGCAAAAATTTATTCTAGATCTTTCCTAACCTTATTTAGTTTTCTAACACAATACCAAGGCAACTATTTTGAGACGTGGCGCTTGTTAATGTGCTTCAAAAGATCAGAGATGTTTTGTTTCATGTTGTCAGTCATCCATGTTCCATTACATCGTTAATCCTCTTAACGTCTAACAAGACTCATAATAGTACAGTTCAGTTTTTGTTTTTCCATTTTATTTCCAGGGAGCCAACAACATCCAGGTGCGGAGGGCTGTGAAGGACACATTTTCCAACCCACAGTCTCCACAGCCTTCACCTTACAGCTCTCCAAAGTCACAGCACAAGACACAGCAGAGCTTCCTGCCCCCGGGCTGGGAGATGAGGATAGCGCCCAATGGACGGCCTTTCTTTATCGACCACAACAGCAGAGCAACCACCTGGGTGAGCTAACATGCTGCCCTCACAAGCTGGGCAAGATTTTTTTAATACAATAATAAATTATATTGCTTTACTGTACAGGTTTGTCATTATCTATATTATAGATTAGAACTATATTAATATGTTAATATATAATTAACATAATAACGTTTTAATATTGATAGGTAGTTTATATGTTTTGCTTCTGCATATTTTTTCACAGTTTAAATAATCAAATAGACAGAAAATCTATGTCAGTGACTTGAATTGATCTGAGTGGAGCCCATAGTGACACCTGGTGGGGTGAAACTTGGTTTCATATTTATTTTAGCTCAAGAACTGCGAGATATTTAAGAGATGCTATTTGTAATTATTTATAAAATGATTAAATCTTTTTATTAATAAAATAATAAAAATTGAAATAATCCATAATATGCTTATGTGTCTGTGTTTCTTCCATCTCTTTCTCTCTCCTCTGACAACCAGGAGGATCCCAGGTTGAAATATCCAGTCTATATGAGGAATAAGAACTCAATGGAGCCTGGTGATCTCGGGCCTCTACCTGTAAGTGTGGTCACTGTCAGACCAACTGTGTGTTTAACCTTTGACGTGCAAAACATTAATAACAACCTCACAGAGCCTGTAACTGCCCAACATATGTTTGTGAATTAAGCTTAAGAAAAGGTATTGATTCAACTTTTTACGTCATCAGTGGCTTTTCATGTTGTGGTTTTTCTTCATACATTGGGTTCATCTGTTTAGTGGTCAACTTATGTTTGATATAAAGTGACTTTAGCAGTAAATGATAAGACTGTATAAGAGGTTTCCTTTTTAGTCCTGTTTAAAATGAGATGGTGAGTGGGAGAATGTAATTGGTGAGGGTAAGAAAAGTCTGGGGGCTGTGATAATCCCTAATTAGTAGGGTGAAGCCTGTCTGTTATCTGAACTAATATCACTGTGACAAACTCTCAACAAGTGGGCTAAATGCTACTGTAGATGTTGAATTATCAAAACGTTATGGGTTTGTACATCTCACAGGCTTGTGTGTGGTATGTGCACGTGTGTGTGTTTTCTCTCTCTCTCCCTCTTTCTCTTTTCTCTTCGTTCTGGTGGATCTAATGTATACTACTTCTGCTACACCTGACCATGTCTGTTTGGCAGAACCTACCAGAGGAGGTTGGTTGGTGCCTCCCTCCCTCTGCCTGCCTACTTACCTGTCTGGTCCGGTCCAGTCTGGTCAAATGCCTGCAGACATCCTTGTGCTATTTGTTTTTTTTCCTCTCTCTTTCTCTCTTTTCTCTATCTCTCATGACCGGCATGGATGGACTGTACCTCTCCCCTCCTTTTTCATCAGTATTTTACCCCACTTCCTCTCTCTGTGCGCCCTTCCCTGCACCGCCGCCACCTCACTTGATGATTAACATTTGGAGCTCCCCGCCATTCTCCTGAGAGCCCTCAGACTGTTCCATGTCTGTGTACTTTTATTAGTGTCTGAGGCACAGATAGACGAGTTGGGAAAGTGGAACGAGGTGAGATGCACTGGGTATTTGTTAGAGAGAGAAAGAGAATGAACAAGGATGGACTGAAAGAGGAAAATGGGGTGAATTAGGTGCAGAGGGAGGGTTGAAGGTTTCAAGAAAAACCAAAGCAGCTGTATGATAGCAGAGGGAACTGGCTGTATGCTGCATGTGTTATTGGCTTTTCAATCTAGTCTGTGTTCCTGCAGCTGCAGCAAACTCAGTGGCAAACTACACACACTACACATTCTGTATGCCTGACAGTTTGTCAGACTCTGTCTCTTTCCCTACCCCTTTACTCTCACTCTACTGTAATTTTTTTAATTGCCTGATTGCGGGTGCCGTACGAGTGTCTGTGGCCTGTGACACTGTGCTGAGCGATCACGGTGTCAGTGGTGGTGTACTGGTTTGAACTAGTAGTGGTGATTAACCTTTATGTTGTGGTCATTTCCCTCCCTTGCTGACGTCCCAGACCTGACTCAAATAGGAGAGAGAATCCTTTCAGTTCCTTTGTGGTGTCTGATTGAGCTTGCCATGTCTGCAGTGCGTGGCTGCCCGTGTTTGGACCTATTGGTCAGCCAAGTTCAATCAAACATAAATTAAAAAAGGAAAAAAGTGGATGGATTCAAATGACTATTTGAGCATGGCCTGTTAAATAGTTGAGTGGTGCCTGTGTGCTTTTCCTAATTCTGTGTCCTTTTTGTGCTCCATTTCAGCCTGGATGGGAAGAAAGGGTTCACACAGATGGGCGCACTTTTTACATTGACCACAGTAAGGCTGCATTTTATCTCCTCTGTGTTTGTATTTGCTCATGTGTATAATCCTTGTCTGCCTTTCTCTTTGTGTCAACCAGGTCACTTTTTAATAGTAGCAGTTGCAGCTCAGCCATATTTGTTATTCAGTCAGGAACAAGTAGCAAACCATTGTAGCATTTACTGATTTCAAAAGCTCTTTGTTTTCGGTTTTAATGTCATGCAGTGTAGAGAATATTTTTTAAGATTATTTTTTATTGCCAACTATTATTGGCATTCTAGCTATCATTTGAGAGTTTTACAGAGGAGAGACAGAAATCATGATGAGAGAGAGGGTATGACATGCAAACAAAGTCCTATATCTATTATAGAATCTTGATTTATTAAAGTAACAAGTTGAGCATCAGCATAAATTAATTTGTAGGAGTGTATGGTGACAATTCATCTACATTTGAGATGTTGAAACTGGCAAATAAAAATTCTTTCGAATAATTGCATAAAACAATGACATGAAAATTTGTAAATAAGCAATGAGCTGAGTAAGTGTTGATTAGCAACTCATTAATTACTTAACAAATCATGTCTGCATTAGATTTTACTTAAACCCTAATGGAACCCTGTGGTGCCTAAAAAACATTGTTTGATTTGTGTTTCTATTATCCAGATACAAAGAACACGCAGTGGGAGGACCCTCGTCTGCAGAGTCCAGCTATCACAGGACCTGTGAGTAGTTTCCTCTTACTGCCCTACTTGTTCAGACCTACTCTATGCTCTACTCTACTCTCTTGCTACATGACAACAACAGCCTCTTCTTTTAACACTACCTCTATCAGTCACACACTATCATCAACCCTTGCACAACAGAGACAAATCACTTTGTCGTTACCATGTCACTTAACATGCCAACGCTTTGTCAGTCTGTGCACCACTCCAGATATTGTTCTCCTTCATTGCAATCTCCCCTCACCAAGTTACTCTACATGAAGTAATAGAAACTCGTTCAGTTTTCTTAAATTTACACGCTTTTCTTGACTCTTATGTGTGTTGTTTATCGTCTGCATAGGCTGTTCCATACTCCAGAGAGTTCAAGCAGAAGTATGACTACTTCAGGAAGAAGTTGAAGAAACCGGTAAGAACCCTTTTTAAAAAAAATAAAGATCTGTCTGGAGTTTCTGGGTTCTTGCAGAGGTACTTTGCATAATAATGTCAGAGCAAAGCTAAATTTGGTAAAAACAGGATGGCGTCTCCTTGCACATGGTGGCGATCTGATTTAACTTCTGTTTTGATTATGTGTTGATTATGATCACATGGTTATTCAACTTTCTCAGCACTCTCCTGACACTGTGAGCTTGTATGTTTTTATTGCATGCTGAATATTCATTGCAATTATTTCACTTGTCTTAGGAATCAACACTTACATGGAGCACAAATTTCATGTTGCTGCTGTTTTCTCTGGCTAGAAGTTAATCTAGGGTTAACTGTAATAATAATAACTGAGCTGAGAAATAAATAGCAAACTGTTTCAGAGGCATAAATCAGATGTCATACTTCCACTTAACTAAACTTAAATAAAAATATTTGAATACCAAGTCAAATCAAGTTTTATTTATATTACACAATCTGTATAACATACTGTATGAGTCATCTTTCCTTAAACTCTCTAAAATTCTTTGATCTATTCCAGGCTGACATCCCCAACCGTTTTGAGATGAAACTACACAGGAACAACATCTTTGAAGAGTCGTACCGTCGAATCATGTCTCTGAAGAGGCCGGATGTTCTGAAGGCACGACTGTGGATCGAGTTTGAGTCAGAAAAAGGGCTGGACTATGGTGGTGTGGCCAGAGAGTGGTTCTTCCTCTTATCTAAGGAGATGTTTAATCCCTACTACGGCCTGTTTGAATACTCGGCTACGTAAGTCTTGTTTGAGTGTGGTTGCTTTGGATTTATAGAGCTCAACAAAATCTGACCCTTAACTGTTCATTTAAAGTCAGCTTTAGAGTAAACAATAAAATTCTAACAATAAAATTCAACTCAGTGTCATGAAATTATTTACCAAATGCATTGAAGAGAACTGAAATGACTTAGTTCCACTGTGTCTGTTTAGGGACAACTACACTCTCCAAATCAATCCCAACTCTGGCCTTTGCAATGAGGATCACCTCTCCTATTTCAAATTCATTGGCCGTGTGGCAGGAATGGCCGTGTTTCATGGAAAGCTACTGGATGGTAAGCTTCCTGATCTGATTTTAAATAGATTTTTACATATAAGGGTACACATTTTTGTTTATAAGCCTTTTTCCCCACAAACATACCGTTAACAAAACACCACACCGTCTGCTTTCTTAGGTTTTTTTATCAGGCCCTTCTACAAGATGATGCTGGGAAAACAAATCTCTCTTAAGGACATGGAGTCTGTGGTAAGATCATATTGCTACTAGATAATTATCTGATTAATTATTTAGAAATTACAATGCTTGGATAATGAGTCAACCTTTTTTTAAACAATTAAACAATCAACGCTGACCTTAGGGCTGATTGTTTGATTTACAAAGCAAAAGTGGATCCTTTTGTCTAATGATTATCTGCCCTGCAGGACAGTGAATACTACAACTCTCTGAAGTGGATTCTGGAAAATGATCCTACCGAGCTGGACCTGAGGTTTTGTATTGATGAGGACAACTTTGGACAGGTGAGCAAGCCTGAATTTGTTAAAATTTCCATGTTAGGTTGAATTGAGTTGAAAAACTCCTGATATCAAGAGTTGTCTTTATTGTCATTGTGCTTTCTTCTCAGACATACCAAGTCGACCTGAAGCCCAGTGGCTCAGACATGGTGGTAACCAATGAGAACAAAAAGGAATACATAGAGTAATAAATTCAAATATTTCTCATAAAACTACATAACAAAACATTAAGTTATTAATTATTCAAAACCTCATATTAAAAATGTTCTCTCCAACAGCCTAGTCATCCAGTGGAGGTTTGTCAATCGGGTCCAGAAACAGATGAACGCCTTCTTGGAGGTATTTATGTGCAGTAATCATCCCACCACATGAGGGCAGTGTGATCACAGACTTTGTTGTGGTGCAGTTGGAGGCCCTGATCCACTGTAGCCTCAGCACCTGAAACTAAATCTGCTTTTCTTTTGAACATGTTTTCACAATTTTTTGAATATTTAGTAAGTTTTGCTGAATTCATGCTGCTTGAATTGTAGCTTCGTTCTGATTTCTTCTTATTTAATTCACAGGGCTTCACTGAGCTCATTCTCATAGATCTGATCAAAATCTTCGACGAAAACGAGCTGGAGGTATGAATACCTTACAAGTAGAGCTGAAATAATTATGTAAGACTCTGAAAAAGTCACATTGGACTTTTTCTCTGAATAAAAAAAATATTTTTTTAAATTATGTAGAGTGTGTGTTGTAGCTCAAATGAAAAGTAGCAATAGTTAATAAGTCTGTATTTCTCTGTCTCTGCAGCTGCTCATGTGTGGTTTGGGTGACGTCGACGTAAACGACTGGAGACAACACACTGTTTACAAGAACGGCTACTGTCCCAACCATCCTGTTATTCAGTGGTTCTGGAAGGTTTGTCCTCGCAACTGATTTTGGCCAGGATGTATAAATTGTCAGCTACATTTAAGTTATAGAAGTTGATGCCAGTTGTCTTTCCCTCCGTCTGACCTGCAACAGTCTGCCTGGCTTCGCTTTTGAAGATCAAAGTCTGTTTGGAAGAACAGACTTGTTTGCATTGATGAAAGAGCCTAAAGTAGTACCGGCCCTTGTTATCTGATTTGACTTGACAACAGTTTTGATATGCACACACATGGAGGCAACACACACATTTGGCAATACACTCAAGCCGGCAAACATCCAACAGCCATAGTTTGTACATGTATATGTGCTTAATCACACACACAGTGTAGATTGCAGATCTTGCAAAAGCAGTATTACTCAATATTATTTTCTGTGATGTGTAGTTGTAGTATATGGAACTATAATATTTTATCCTCTCTTGTCAGGTTGTCCTGCTGATGGATGCTGAAAAGAGGATCCGACTCCTCCAGTTTGTTACAGGAACATCAAGAGTACCAATGAACGGCTTCGCTGAGCTTTATGGTACATGACCACACCACATAACTTAAAAACATACTTTACCTGTTTATACCTGTTACGAGTGTGAGGAAAAAAATTTATAAGTAATGTGCAGAAGATTTAGGGAACTGAAAGTGAACTGAAGTTAACTGTTTACAGACAAAAACCTACACCTAATCAATATTTGGTGTGGCTACCTTTTTTATATTTAGAACAGCTTGGTTTTTGATGCAGGACTCCCTGATACACAGTACTGTGTATATATAACAGAATTTTTCCTGATCCAACCAGTCCACCTCTTCTTTCTTTAACAACAATTAAATCTGCTTAATTGACCCAGAGGGCGAAATTTTTTTTAAAATCTAAATCTATTATCAATTCAACGTTGTCATTAAAATAATTTCTTCTTTTATGCCAGGTTCTAATGGGCCTCAGCTGTTCACGATTGAACAGTGGGGAACACCAGATAAGTTGCCAAGAGCTCACACATGGTATGTCACTGCAACCCCACCACACACACACACACACACACACACACCGTAAAAATGACAACAGGAGTTTATGGCCGTGCTAGCAGAGGCTCTGAAGCCGTATTCAGCCACAGCTGTGCTTTGAGCTCAATCCTCCTCCAAAACATCAGCATGGTAACATAATCCCGATGACAATGCTAGTAAGCTCAAGTAAGCAGCTGTAATGTTAACTATAATCACCATCTTAATGTATGATGTTATATGATGTTAGCCAAGATCCGGTACTTACTGTAGTACTAACTTAAGAGTTACACAAACATACAATGTTCCCTATAACACATGAGTGTGTCAGCCAAATACAAATATCACAGCAATTCTTGTAGTATTTGTTGAGATATTTCAGTGTGGACCAGAACACCATTAGCAGAACATTAACATGCATGGAGCCATCATTCTAGAGTGGCTAAAGTAGTCTGTGGAGTACTCTAAAGTACTAATTAGATTTTTTTATAAAATTGGAAGCGAATACCACGTTACCTTTTTAAAAGTTTGACAACTTTTTCCTTTTAGTTTTAACCGCTTGGATCTGCCCACCTACGAATCATTTGAAGACCTGAGAGAGAAACTCCTCATGGCCGTGGAGAATGCACAGGGCTTCGAGGGGGTCGACTAAAACAGCAGCGTCTGACTTTAACAACCAACAATAAAGGAAAAAAAAAAACAAACAACACAAAACAAAAAGCCACAGGGATGTCAAACCAGCTGCTGTAGCAGTTCTGTGCAAGCATGTTGTACTGTAATGCCTGACTGTGAGCCACCAAACAGCACGGTGGTTTGAGACTGTACAGCAACTTGTCGAGCCAATATGCCTACGTCTTTATATCTTATCAGTGTGGGTAGGTCACTCCTTTAAAAGGTGCTGGGGAAAGAAAGGGTGTGTTGAATGCTGAAATCTATTATCCACAGGCATGAGCGGTGAATGACAAGAGCTGGCCCCGACCCGCTGTCTTTTTTCCCCCCCTCTACCCTCGTCCTGTGAAAATCTACAGTGCTGGAAAACACTAATGCATTTCAATAGCTCCTTTACTTACACTATAGCACAGTATTCAAGCGCCCTTCAGTGGAAGGGTCTTAGCATGGCCTTAGTCTGGCTCCTACATGCACTATTTCTCTAAGAAACTGCAATGGCACTATGATCACAACTCTCTCAAATCCTTTGACCAACACCAGATTACCTTAGGAATGCTAGCCAATCACATTTCAGGAAATCGGCCACACCCCTCCATAGAGCCTTGTCTATGTTGTGTGATCAGAAATCGCGCTTTTTGTAGAAAAATGCTTTTGCTTTTTTAACCACTTGTAGAAATTAAATAATGGGGAATGGAATAATCTCCCAAATTGTTTTCTTTTTATATATAATTTTTGTCATGATGAGATTGTTTTGTTTTTTTGTTTTTTTTTTAAATCACTGGTATAATTCTTGCAGGAAAAATATTCAAAACATGTTTGTACTGATGAACAACGTTGTTTACTATTTTGACACTTCTATATGACACGGTGTGTGTGAAATGTAAATCTGGCTAGTCCGGGAAATGATTAATCCATATCATTTGTTATGGTGATAGCAAATGTGTTGAATAAAATGGTTTTATTGTAGTGCTATGAAAGCAGCATGAAACTGTATGTTGTGTTTGCTTTGACTACATAGTAATTTGGACGTGTAATCAGTCTCAAAGTCGGGTAGGGAAAACTAAAAACTGGGGTTTGTTTCTCCGGGACGTCATAATTATATTAATATTCTCATGCCTGTTGCTGTTCATAATGCTGTAAATTGTTCTGAAACAATTTAAGTTCTTTCATGATATATAAATATATGTATGTATTACATTTAACAGAAGTATTACTGATCAACATGACTAAAATGAAGCTGTGTGTGTGTGTGTGCGGGTGTTCGAGAGAAAAGCTGTGATTGGCACTGAATATAAAGCAGCACGTTTCTTACAAAGAAAATGTTTTTCCTTTTTTATGTTTTTGTTTCTCTCTCCTTTTTCTAACACCTTTTAACCTAAAGGGCACTTTATAGATCACTCCGAGGTCATGTCGCCTATTGTATGTTGGTTTTTTTTTGTTTTTTTGTCTTTAACTTGAATGTGATTGTTTTTTTTTTTTTTTCCATTCAGAGCACTTACCTGGTGCAATATAAATAGTCTGTAAATCTGGGCTGCTGCTAAGGTAGAAAAAGTTGACAAAAGTGAAGCAGAGACTTCACATCCTTTAATATTCTCTATTTGATCTCTTCCTTGTCCCTTTTCTCTACCTTGTCCTCATGTTCCTCCTTCCTGTCCCACCACTCAAACTAACTCCTTAAAGCTTTTTTTAGAGGGTTTTCTTTTATAACGAATGACAGGAAATATCACTTTTGTTAAAGATTCCACCACTTTCTGCAACTCTTTGTGGTTTAACTTCAGTCAAATAAAAAAAAAAAAAGAAACTTCTCAGACTGTGTTGTTTGAGTTAACTGAGACTGAACTTTCTCTTTTCCTCATTCTAGGAGAAATGTTTCACTACTCATCTAAGTAGACAGAAGAAGTTTCGTGTACGAATTAAATCAAAATGTTTGCAGATCGAGCAATTCTTGTAGTATTGATTGAGATATTTCAGTTTGGACCAGAACACCATTAGAAGTACATTAACGTGCATAGAGCCATGATTCTAGAGTGGCTAAAATAGTCTGTGGAGTACTCTCAAGTACTAATTAGAATTTTTTTTATTTCCTAATATTGGAACTGAATACCACGTTACCTTTTTAAAGGAAATCGTTGCTTAGGAATGTCGAGTTTCTTGTTTTCAGCTGTGCCAACATAATTGCTAATGATTAATTAGCCTTTTAAATTGATAAACTTGCATTAGCAAACACAACGTGCCTCAGGACTAGTGTTTGCTGATGATGGACCTCTATGCCAGATATTTAACAGCATTAACAAAATGTCTGCACTGTATTTCTGATCAATTTAATGCTGTACAATGCTGCTTCTTTTGATATAGACAAGATGTTGACAAGTCTTTACTTTCAGAAGAGGGTCTGTATTCCCACGAGGACAGATGCTGCTGTGGCAGATTCTTAATTGATCCACATTAAAGATGAATCAATTAAATCCAGTTAGTCCATGTTGATAAAATCACTTTCCAGAACATATAGGTATCTGAAAATAAATGAATGAGATTTACAACTCTTTGTCGCTGTTGTGTGTGTATGTGTGCGTACGTGGCATGGTGAAGGGACCCCAGTTCATTCACACAGGCAGTCTAGGAGTTATCAGCTCCAAGGACAAGCAAATAAAAGCCACCCGGCCAGTTCGGGGACATTTTATCAAGCCCTCCTAACCTCGATCTGGTCACAAACAAACCAGGAGCCAACTCCTCTTTAGATCTACCTTCTAAAACATTGCACCTGCTCGGAAAACGAGTCAAATGAGAATAAATCTGAGGCGATCTTCTCCATGTAAGTGGAGTTAAATGTTAACATAACTGTTAATAGAAGGAAAACAGCAAACCACGTTATCTTTAAAAGCCTTTGTCGTTCTAGTAAAGGTGAGGCCCCAAAGTTTGACCTTCTGTGAGGTCTTACAATCTGTCGGCCCCTCACAGGCCTGTTTCTGTGTTATGTCACAGGTCCGACTTTAATGCAACCCTGATGAGATGTTTAGCAATAAGCTGGCTTCAAGGTTAAATAATATTCTAGCTCGATTTTTTTATTTGTTCATAGAATCCATGTTTTACAGTAAATTAAATTAGATATGTTGTCATCACAGAAATTCTACAAGTGCAACACAACACAGAAAAAGAGCAGAATGGCTGATTTTACTACTTCTACGTCAATTTTTTTTACATGAAGTGAACAAAAAAAGCAGCACAAAGTGCAAAACAATACATCAAATGCTCAGAAGCACACGTTTCAGTGCTTACTACTCAGTGTACACATCGCGAAATCAATGCGTTTGCAACATGTGTTTTGTACTTGCAAGCCTTATTTTAATGACATTATCTGGTTGAGCAACATTGCAACATAACTGCTATTGAAATCAACTGTAAATATGTATAAGAGTTGGAAATTCATTTCTCACTTTTGATTGTGTGTGGCTATATCTGAGGTTCTGTCTTCAGTGAAGCAGTTAGAACAAAGGTACAAGCAGTAATCAACTGATCTTCTCTTATAGTAAAATGTAGTACTGGATCTCTTAGGACAGTGTTCTTTGCTGGATGAACCCAGCAGCTCTTACAGATGTACTCGGGTCACTACCCATGTTGACACCACCCAGTTTGTTCCAAATTTGTCCATTTTAATAGATTTTAAACTTTACAATATCTGACACTGTTATTTTAAGTGTGTATAGAACTGTCACAGCTCAGGCTGGGTTGCTCAAGTCTTTCTAGTAATCGGAGTAGCAGATGATTTGTGTCAACTGTGTAGACATCACAATTAGGTAACCATTTGAACTCCGTGTCCCGTATGATAATAAAAAATCAGATTTCTTCTCTTTTTGTTTGTTGACTCCTAGGTTATCCTGATTCAGAGCTTTGGATTATGAAAACTGAGAAGAGCAGACACTAACAGAGAGACGCTATTTCATAATCTGCACTTTAGGTAACATGATATTATGAAACTGACACTGTGGACAAGCTGTATCTACTATGTACTACTTATGTGTCTAACTACTCCCCTAACATTCAGTGTGTGAAGTAATGGAGTGTAGGACTTTATGGTTATATTATGTTACTGCTGGACAAAACCTTTTTTAAAATATATTTTGCTTTTAAATGAAGAAGAAAATCAAAAAGATGATTTTTGGCCTCATGTTGACTTCATGTGTAATTTTTCCTGTCATGAATTGTCACAGTACACAATAAAATCAGTTACATTCAGCTCATAGTGATTTTTAAACCTTGGTGTTGAGGTCCTGTTGCTTCACCGGGGCACTTTTTGGTTCGTCCCCTCCTCCACCCCTTACCCTATACCTCTGGTCAGGGTCGATCAATACTTCCCCTGTAGCTTATCACTAATGTGGAACTGGCTGTTTGTCCAAACCTTGCTCTGTCTACATAAAGACTTGAACGGGACAACACCAAACCCAAATTCACCACGGATCACCTCATCAACCTGTAGCTGCCGAAGTACTGGACTTGAACTGTTTGGCACAGAAAGGTTCAGAGACAAAGACATGTTGGTATGAGAGGGAAAAGAGGGAAGCTAGGAGAAGGTGGAAAGTGGCCGCTGGGTATGGATGAATTAATCCGGAAAGAGGATCCACCTAAGAAACCTGAGGTGAGTTGTTTGTTGTGCTGGAGCAGGTCTGAATATTTCTAACTCAGTTGAATCAGTAATGTTGATCATATATGTATTGCGACAAATATAACCGTTAGGAAAAAAGCTCCTAATGCCATTTACAGCTCAGAAATGATTTAATATCATTAAAAGTAGAAGCAATTACGGTGCTTTTGATACATGCAGTCTATCGCATTTCGGAAACTCTAAGGAACATAGCTTGTAACATAGTAGGAGGGGGACCACACAGGTGTTCTCTTGCTTTACTGGTCTCTACACCTGCACACAGCTGCAGTCATCCCCACAGTCAGTTAAAAAGAGACTGGACTGGACTTTGGACACGTTGATTGAAGTTTACAGAGCTGCATTCTCCATTTCATGATTCCTGACTTCACCAATCTACTTTTTATCTTTCTTTCCCCAGGACCTCCAGGCACCACTTTGTACTAAAAACCTCTCTGTCCATATTTCTACAGCAAGCGTTGTCCTCCAGAGCTGTGGAGTGTGACAATGGTGTTTGTGTCCTGTGTATCAAACGCCATTATCACACTAAATAGCTACAGTGTGAAAAGGGCCTCAGTGTATCCCTCGATTTCCTGGTTTCCCTGTTTTTCTGTTCGTCATTAATGCGTCTTGTAGCGTCCGTGTATCCTTTATTTCAATGCTATCTGTTTTGCACATATAAAACTGATCTTAATACATTTTGTGAAACCTAGATGTGAGGCCTTGTGTGTATTGTGTAACTACACATTGAGGAGGAGGAGTAGATAAAAATGGGCACCCTATTTCTTGTCATGCTGCGTCCTCTCCTGCAAAATCTGAACAGCACAGCTCATTTGTCATCAAACTGCATTTCTCCATCCATAGAAATGATGCAAATAAAAAGTTTCTTTTCTCGTTTGCTGCTATCTGTCTCCACCTTGGCTATTCCTAAGAATTAAACACCATATTTACATTTTATAATTACCTACAGCCCAGTGCAGATAGATAAGGTCAGAGGTCCCAATATAGAAAAGGAGAAATTAAATATGAAAGACATCAGAAAGCATCAAATCCATACAATAACAGAGATCTACAGTTTGTTTACACACTGGTTGTAGCCCCAACCTCAGAGCCAAAGACAATTGGGAGGTCAGAACAGAGACCTTTTGGAGTAGATGGCATGGAGTTGACATCACTAAACTGTGTATATACTGTATGTAGATATGGTGTGATTATTGTTTATTTCAGACCAGTGCAGTATAGATCCTTGATATTATGTCAGAAATTCGACGCCAATGTAACAACAATAACTCCAGATAAATCAATAAATCTTTTCTGTAAATACATTCAAAGATAAACTTAACATCGACTTCTTTTTGTGTAGAATTGTCCTTTTTCAAGAATAATGCTGCTTTTCCCGAATCAGTAGTTTTACTGAACAAACATTCTGCTAATGTAACATTAAAGTTAATATATGTTAATATACATTCTCTAATGTGTGTTCTTTTCTCATCCAACTTAAATCATGGACATTTTCTCTAATCAATTAATTAACAAGTTCATTAATTTAATGAACTAATAGTTCGAAAACATCACAAAAGTAGAAAAACAAGAACAACTCTGATCATTGATCTGTAAAGAAAAATTGTCATACCTCGTTAATAAAGCAATCTAAGACATAATAGTTCATCATTTTAGACAGACCCGCCTCTTTGAAGTGTCCCCACAATGTGAAAACGTGTACTTCCATCCCTCTTTCACCATCTCAGGTGAAATCCTCATTAAAATAAAAATAAAGCTGTCAAAAGGACAGTAGAGGATGAAACAGCAGCTGCTGCTTCTGTCAAATCTGTTTGCCTCCTTTGCACTTTCATTAGTTCAAACTGTGCACGATGAGGTCCAATAAAGAAAGCCAAATCTGCTTAATCTCACAGTCTCAATGAATACCAAAACCCTCAGTCCATTATTGCCTTCTTGTTATGATTTGCCCTTGACTGTTGGCCCAAATGTTTTCTTCTTGGGTGCAGCAGAAGGAGGGGGCTTGTGCTTTGGAGCTGATGCAGGTTTCTTGGGTTTGGGCTGCAGTGATTTCAGTCCCAGTATCTCACAGTACGTGTTGCACTGGTGCAAGGCTTTAAACTGGTCGATGAAGGAGGTGGCACAGTTTCCTTTAAAACCCTTATACCTGAAAAAGAATAAATTATTAACATGTGCAATGAAAACTGACCTAAGTGTCCAAAAAAAAAAAAAAAAAAAAGAAATCCCTTACTCACCCTTTCTTACAGGTGGCTATTCCCACATCAGTTAGTCTCATTCCCACTCCTGTAAAACGCAAAAATTAGATTAGTTAGTAGTTGAAACTTTGTCTGTTGTAGTGCGACAATTTCTATATTTGTATGGATTTCAGTTTTGTGTCTCTTTCTCCAACCTTGCATGTCAGTTACCAGCAGGTTTCCCTCAGTCTTTTGGTAGACCCAGTGCTGGAAAGCACAACACTTCTGTCCTGCCTCAGAGTCGCGTCTCATCAGATTGATCTCTTTGCCGTCTTTGACCGAATACTTGACAAAGTCACCAATCAGCTCCTCCTCCAGTGTGGCATAAGGGATGTCGTTGGATGGACGGTGAACCAGGTAGATGGGAATGATCCTGATAGAAGCATAAAAACAAAGTAGTGTCAGCTGAAAGAACATGGATATGCTGCAGAGTTATTGTAATGTGTGCATTATTTTTTAAAGCTTGTTAAACATGTCACTCACTCTGGGACTTTCTCCATAGGCTTCAATAGACTGAGCTACAGCTGTGTACTCCTTGATGTACTCTCTGGCTGTACTCTGTACCTGACACTCCTACAGAGAAAAGGAAAATCACAAAACACTTGAATTAAAGGATCTGTGTACATGATGAATCTGTGGATAACAAAGTCATTAAAACACGTGTACGCCCCTTTATACTAAAAGCTATGCAGGACCATTGTGACTAACAGCACAGTTTACTGACGTTCTTACCTCCACAGCCAAGGAAAAGTTCTTCTGAACGAGCTCATCGTTGTTCTTGGTCCCGTAGCTGATGGAGTTGTGGACTTTGAGCACACAGGAGTGTCCTGGCACTAACAGTGGTATCTGACCCGCCTGCAGCTTGGTCCGGAAAGCCCGCCGATGCATTCCTTCCCCAAAGTGTGCCTTTTCAGTGATGATGCTGACAGGATGATTTTCTCCGAAACATTTGTCAGACAAGAAATCATCTTTGAACATCAGCCTGGAACAGTGGACATCCTCCTCTTCATTCCCCACCTGTACAAGAGCAGCTGATAAAGATAGAGACAATGTGTCATCTGTGAAAAAAAACAAAATAAAAACTGTGCCAGGCTAAAATATCAACTGAATAACAAAGTAACTCAAGACTTACATGAAATGTTCTTCGGAGATGGAGGGATGACAATCTCACTGAGCACTGAAAAAAGGGTTAAAATACATGAAGTAGTTTGTTTTTGGGCAAACTGTTAAATTTTACTGTCCGTGTTCTTTATTAATGTTATACCGGTCATGTTCACTACCTTCATATGTTAGCAGGTAGTCCAGGGTGACTGATCCATGTAGGCTAGTAAGCTGACATTGGTACTTTCCCAGATCTTTGTGAGAGGCATTGGAGACAGTGAGAGACACTCTGCTCTCGTCCCCTGCACTTCAGAAAGAGGAACAGTGTCACAAAATGCACAACTGCAAGTGACATGAATCCAAAACCTACATACAACCACCCTCTGCCATTAGTTCTGAACAGAATCTGAAAATAAAACAGCAGACTGCTACACATTGTTGGAATTAATTAACATTAATTGGATAGTTGGAATGAATTAGTTCCTTAACATTGAATAGCAAAACACATTGTAACATTATTTTTATACAGATTTATAGGGTTTGTGTGGACGAAACGGCACTTGAGATCATATTTGTGGCAGTGCCGATGAGTAAATATTAGTAGTGTTTGCATGTAGGAGTAGAAAATGTAAAATGTATTAAATACCTTCTCTTGATCTCAGCCAGGACTCTGCCCTCTCTGCTCCAGGTGACCGTGCAGTCAGAGAGGACGGCTCCAAACTGACACCACAGACACAGACTCTGGGGGTCTCCACTCACTGACACTGCCTGGATGGGTTGCAGCACCTTGAGTTCTGCACAAATGATCATAGACTTTTAAATTAGGGTGAGATATATGGCTTTGCATGTACTGCTAATAGAGTTAAGTGTCATAGCATACATCCAGTATAGTTTTATTTACACAACCTTACCTTCCTTAGGAGGGATTTTTTGTTTGACCACTTCGCTGTACGCCTTCTTACGATTTGCCCCGGCCTCTAACTTAGGCTCTTCTCCCTTTGCTTTGACAGGAACGTCTGCCTTTGGTAGTTTAGACTCCAAAACACTGACAATCTTTCCAAACTTATCCCCTGATAGACGTCGCCTTTTAATAGCGTCGTCGTTCAGAGGGCTGGTGCCGTTTTTTGGCTGGCTGCCTTTATGGTCTGTATGCTCTGGAGGTTGTTGTCCAGTGGCTGCTTTATCCTCTGGTTGCTGGGACTTTTTCTCATCTGTCTGATTGCTGTCCTTTTCAGCTTTCCCAGGTTTTGCTCCCAGCTTGGCCTCAAACATATCAATCCTTCCCTTTGCACCACTTGGTTTTGCTCCGCTCTCCACTTCAACCGGTGGCACACTCCTCACTGCTGTTGTACTCTGACCATGCTTCTTTTTCTTTTTGACGTGTGGTTTGCTTGGAGTCTTCTCAGTTGCCACCTCACCATCAATCACTGATTTAGCCTCCCTGCCTTCAAGCCCAGCTTGAATGTTCTCACTTTTGAGATTTTCTGCAGTATAAGGATGAGCTTCCTGCTTGTAGCAGGTCTGCTGCTGGGCTGAAACATGTGGACACTCCTGCTTTTTGGATAGCTGTGCACCATGGTGATGGCCTCCCACCTTGTCCTTTTTGGAGCGTGTTTTGCTCTCTGATGTATTCTTGTGAGTTTTGTGAGGCATCTTTTCATTTGTTTCCTGATTTAGCTCAGGCTTCTCAGATTGTATATCTGCAGTAGTGGGTTTAGTAGCCCTGGAGACAAATGGGTCATTTAAATCTAAAGTGATGTATGCAACACGCTTCTCCTCTGAAATGATGAAATGATCTGCAGGGACAACTACCAAGTTGGATAGCTCTCTACTGAGATCATGAATCTCCTCGATTATTGTTTTTCTGTTGGTAAAACAATTGTTTATGTTTGCATTGTGTTTGTATTGTTCCTCTGGTGAAGACTCTATTATATTTTCCTCTTTATGAATAAGCTCCTCATCACCTTCCAGAGATGCTTTGTCAGTAATTCCATCTGAGCTTGGCCACAGAACGCAGGGTTGTACGTGATCACAACGGAGTCCACTGTTGTCATTGAGAGACCTTTTGGCACAGGTTTGATCTCCTTCCAAACTGCTGCTTGTCTGACAGACGGGAGAAAGGCCAATACTCAGAGGAGCTATGGGTGTAATAAACTTAGGACCCCCACTTTGTGGCTCCACCTGACATGCTCCGTCAAGGTCTGGTGAAGTGTCAGCCGACACATTAATAGGCAGGGCTGGTTGTGTGTCCTCACCTGGCACATGTATGTTTTTCAGAGTGTCTTTGGTGAGCAAGTGAAAATCTGGTGAAGATTCGTTTCCTCCAACATCAACCTCAGCTGGACCACGGCTCCTTTGAGTTTCCTGCTCGGCCACAAAACCCTGCTGGGAGTCTCTGTGTCCACCTGTCACTTCATAAAATCCATCTCCAAAGGGCTGATAAGAAAAAAATGAGTAGTATTAATAGTGATTAAAAATTAATTTTGAGTATTTGAATTAATTCTAAATTTATAGGCTCCTATAAGATTAAAAAAAAAACTTCAGCTAGACTGTAGTATACATCTGTATTTAATTATTCTGTGATTTTTTTAAAGACAGATTCAGCAAGTAGACTAACACAGCATGCCATTTTAAAGCTTTTTAATTGATCACATACCTTTCTATAGAGCCACAAGGGAAATGAAATCCCAAATCTCACGGACCATGTGACACGCAACTGAAATCTAGAGAGCAGCTATGTCTTAAACCAATCGTACGTAAACCAATCAAAAGCAATCTCCCAGGGCTATGGAGTCATCTGTGTCCTTATCCTGGGTTTTTAAAGGAGATGTGGTGGGAATGGGTGCGTTAAAGGGTGTGTACAAGAAGAGAGAGCGAGCAATGGAGGGTCATGTTTCGTTCCTCAGCTGTGCTCTCCTCTCACCCCTCCACTCTGACACGCCACGGCTGCATGCTATTATCATTGAACTCTCAGCTATTATTAGATGCCATTTCTGTCCATCCAAAGTTTTCCTCTCAGGCACTCTTGTTTCCTTCAGCACACACAGCTGTCAGTCGTTGACATGGGAGCCAAAGGACTTATCCAATAATTCTAGGAGTATTCTACGTACTGTACCTCCTGACTGCCTATCAATGCTGTAGGTATGACAATACCGACAAGGGCAGGAACGGGATTGCCTCCTAATGTCCTGGCTGCATTTTCAAAACACATGACTGATATATATATCTGTTTGCCAGCATGACTGAAGTGAAGGTGATTGTTGTGATGTGAAGTGCTGGGTTTGAGATTGGATGGCTTCACACTTTTCTAAACTGTCTAAACTGGAAAATACCCAAATAAAAAAGTAAAATAAGTAATCTTACCTCTGCAGGTGCATTTTGCCCCTCCAAATCTGTATCCTCTATTATATTCAGAATGATCGGATCTCCATCATTGGTGATGAAAATGTCTGTGTCCAATGACTCAACATATCCGTCAAAGTGAGAAATGTCCAGATTACCAGAAGAAGCAGATCCAGGAAACAGTGTAACAGCAGTTACATCTACACTATGTCTATCAGCTGAGGTCACCGTGGTATCAGATGAACCCATAGGTGAATGCTGGTGAGTGGAGCATAGAGAGCTCTCTGCCTGGCTGCTGTGTGTTTCCTCTGGCTCTTTATCTCCTTGTGTGGTGGGTGTTGAATCACACAAGGAGTCGACGCTCTTGGAGCGCTCTTTGCCTTGGAACTCAGGTGCCGCAGCTTCGAAGCACAAGGAGAGACAGCTCTGCCCAGAGAGGCCGGAGCTCGCCGGGATGTTTTGTGCCTCTAGAGGGTGATCCTGGAAAATCATGCTTGGCTGCGCTTGTGTCTTCACCACTGGCTCTTGACTGTGCACTTCTGGTTCTGCAAGAGTATTCACATCTGCTAACGTCTGTGTCAGAGCATCAATCTCTGCCCCTATCTCTGCGAAGGCAGCTGTGATGTCCTCTGGTGGAGCTGTGATGATCCCAGTCCAGTCTGAGAGTGCACTGGCCCAACTGTCCACTGATGGCCACCTTTCAACTGGTGGCCCTCTGGCCTCATCGCTGGACCAGCCAATCCAATCGTTAACCTCAGGGTTGGAACCTGACACTTGTGTCTCTCCTGGGAGAAAAGATAAGTCACTGGTGGCTGACAGTCCTCCTTGAATCACAGAATGAACTGTCTTGACCAGAACATCCCGATCTTTTGCATCATCGCCTGCCAGATACTGGCATGCGTCCTGCCACACCTCAGTAGGACTGTCGCTTCGCCATGGTTGAGGGCTTAAACCAGTGCTCTCTGCTTGTGTTGCATCATTTACCAACATCAAGCCCACCTCACAGGTAACCACAGCGGGTGGCCTCAGGCTTGTGTCTTGAATGTCTGATTCATCATCCATCATAGTTCGTTCCTGAGTAGAGCCAAGATGATATTGTGCTGAATCACACATCACAACATGTGTATCAGAGTCACCTGCCTCTTTCTCTCCTGTTTGTGATAATGGTTGGTATTCAGGACATTTAATCTTGTGGGGAGATACATTGGGGCTCAGGATAAAGTCTTGTGTCTCACTTTCAAAGATATAAAGGTCTGACACAGGTGCTGTAGCTGTATCACTCTCCAAACTATCTGACTGAGGTGATAATGGCTGCAATTGAAATGTGGCTTGACAGTGTTGAGAACTGAAGCTCTGGCTGGAGAGAAGGTCAGTGATAGATGACTCCATTAAACCCTTCATAACTGATGCCTTTGCTCCAGAAGGTTGAGGTTTAGTACTGTCTTGTATGAGAGAAAAAGAGAGGCATGATTCATGTTTAGTGTAGATCTCTGAGAAGCATTTATATGTGGGGGAAATGAGGTCACGAGAGAGGTGAGGTAAAAGAGGTACTGATGAGCCAGAGCAGCCAGGAACCCTGAAATCACTGTCCTTTAGACAGTGTGACACACACTCTGGCATATTACAGCTGGATGATGGAGGCTTTAAACAGTCTGAGTCAGTGCTTTTCTCCTGAGACAGGGATTTAGAGGTGTTTGGTAGAGGCTCAGTGGATACATCAGTGAGGGTCTGACGCAGTCTCTGTTCCTGCCTTGTGTGCAGATTGCATGTTTTCTTTAGGGCTATCCAACAGAGCACCATCTAAATCAACAGCACGACTGTTTTGGTCATCTTTGCAAAGGAGTGACAGATCCATCGCGACATCTTGTTGTGCTGCTCAAGGAGAACGTCAGTAGCAAGACTCCGGTTGTCAAACAGCAGCTTCGGGCTGATTATTCGGATGAACATCTGTGCACAGTGACAGATTATTTGTGTGTGGCATTTCTGGTGTCACATCCTCCCTTTGATCCAACTGCACACTGTGTTGACATTCAGTACCTGCGGTGAAACATTTACAGAAAACATATTTCGCAATTAAATGACAAAATTAGAAACAACAGACAGTCACACATCCTCTGATCTGAAACACTCTGAAACTGTCTATAGGTGCCTCCTCCTCGTTTCAAAGTAAGTAAGCAGGTATTTAAAGGAAGGCTCTCTATCTCCCTCTAGTTTCCACTTTGGGTGACATTTTTATCTTAGCTCCTTTAAATGGCATCTTGTATCTATTTTAGAAGCTTTTCAAGGACACTTGACATACCTTATCAACAGGAAACCTTCCTGCTGGTGTCACTTTGTGGCTAATAGAAATATCTGGTGTTTAGGTTGTTACCAGCCAATGTCAAATTCACTGTGTGTGGTCACAGTGGTGTCTTTCAGCTTTTGTTAAACTTTACCTGAAATTAAAATACGCAGTTACAAAAGATATGTCAAGAAACTTTCTTCTCTTTAATATTTTAAGTTCTGCTGGGTCAAATAAACTATTTCCAAATGCAATAGTCTGTTACATTTAATTATCATTGATTTTGCTTTGAGATTACAGCTGCAGTTATTTGGGGACTTGAAGCCAACAACCGTGCTTTATTATGAAAGGTGATATAAGATGTGCTGCTTTCAAGATAGCCCATGTCCTGTGTTGCTCACTGCAGACAAACATACACACAGAGGCCCGATATCAAGTGTTGAAGGGGGAGGCTTCAAAGGCTATACACTGATATACAAGATTGCAGAAGTAGAGCTGGTGGCACAGACGCTGGAAAAATACCAGTATCTCTTCACCTATGACCTGCATTTGTTGCATTCCTGCTGCAGTGAAGGACACTTCGCTGAGCCTCAGGCCCGAAATGTTTACTATAAAATAAAGACCCTCATTTTAGCTTAAGCCTGTTGAAAATTAGCTAATTTGGTACAATTTAATAAACGCAAATTTGAAACTAAAACCTCGCCAAAATACCAGTTAGAATTAAAAACTTAAAGCGAATCGTGTTGTTGACAACGCTGAGAAGTGAATGTACGTCAGTTAATAATGTCCTGTTCTAAAACTTCTTAACGCTGTTCTCAGTAAATATTTCTGTGAAGATCATAAAAATACAACGACCCCATATTTAGATTGAAATATGTCAGAAAGAATGCATCGGCACCTAGGTTGCAGTCTACTTTTAGGAGCAATGGGAAGTTGTAAAGTGAACAGAATATTGATATTATTGATATGGTTAATAAGTTCATTAGATACAGGATTAAGTCTGTACTGAAATAAAACAACAAACAACAACAACAACAACAACAACAAATAAAGCTGTCAGCAAGAACAAAATAACATCTAAGTTGTGGATACCAGAAGGGAGCCATCCTCTGCCATCCAACTCCCTAAGAGCCTGCGGCATCTTTAAAACCTCTGCATGTGAATGACTTCCTTGAAAAGTGAAAAGGAAAGTTGAACAGATTTTCTGACAGCGACAAATGAGTCGGTATGTTTAAACGCAATTAAAATTCATTATGCTTTGAAGAAATAATCTTGGTGCTTAACAGAGGATCATGTGTGTCATGCAATACAGCAAGTGTGTGTCGGCCCATCAGCAGCGTAGTAACAGAGGGAAAAGTGTAGTACAGTTATTAAAGAAAACCACAAACAAATATCTAACAAGATACCTCACAGCTTAATCACACATTATGGAAATATTATTATTACTTGAGGCATTAAAACAGTTATTTAGCTTGTGAAGGGGATTTCCAGCCATGCAAGTCGTACGTACCCTTTTCATAGCCATATGCTCGAGGATATAGGCCGATGATGTAGGACTTCAGTATGCACTCAGGCAGAGCCGACGGTCTTGGGGTGAGTCTATTTTTAACTGTTGTCCCCCACAAGTACAAAGTCAGTTAGCTACCTGATATAGCAGACGTGCCCGTCATTTACCACTTGATACTTATATTTACAGGCAGCTTCAGTGATGGCCTATATTTCACACAGGCACTTTTTAACTAGTGGTTATTTTTACAAATGGAAGTGGTCAATAGTAATAATTGGAAACTTCTGGCAAGCCCACGCTAAAGTAATGTTAAAAGTTAAATGTTTATATATATATATATATATATAATATATATAAATTAAATATAATAAAATAAATATGAACAAAATAAAAACGAAAAAAAATAAAATCTCCTTTGGTTATACTTTCACTGTACACAGGGCAAAATGAACACCCTTCTAGCCACTCTGGCAAAGCACAGAGTTGACTGCAATTCAAACAGCTTAATGAGGTCTGACCTTTCTTTTCTTTTATGGAAAATTATTAGCAGACAATTAGCTCAGCAGAACAGTGAACAAATATGACTTCACCCATGATTTAGCCTAATTATTAATTTAATCAGTAGTGAACACACGTTAATCCCTAATGACATAAATTACAGGCCAGTTTCCAATAATTTCAATGTTCCGGTGGTTTTCAATTTAGTTGATGATAGTCATAAACGCCTTCATTTCTGATATTTAAAGGCATGAAATGATGATGTCTACAGATTATTTTGAATTATAGTTTGTTTATTCGTAAATGTGTCACACAATGATATTTAATATATTGGAAATATAGAAGAAGATTGATTCCATGCTTCCAAAAAAGTTAAGCTGAGGCTCCATTAGGTTTGGATTAACATGGTCTTTCTCCTGAGGTACCTTTATTTACTTAATTTATTTGCATAATCACAATTATTTAAATGTTACATCGATGAAGAAACTTTCCTAAACGTTTTCTGATCTTGCAGCTACGCTCCTTTACATCATTGTCTCTAACTTTATTTCTTCCACTTGCAGTTCGCAAACCCACTGTTAACAAAAATCCGTGGAGAGTTTTGTGAATGAAACCCCCCACAGACACACGCCGTACACAGGGTTACGTGTACGCAAACGATTAAATGATGTCATGTTCTTTTTACTCTTCTACACTTCAAGCTTATGTGACACTTGCTCCTGCAAGCCTGCTCTTGTGATGCACTTGAAATCCACTAAGCAAGCGAGGGAATATTACTGCAGCTTTGTTTGTGTTTGAAAGGTTCATGTTAACTTGCAATTAGTTTTTGATGCTACTTTGCTATAAATAAAGACAGAGAAATGTAGTTAAAATACAGAAATAAAGTTTTACTCATTGTGACTGAGCAGCACTTGGATAAGACATAAATACATATTTATGATGTACTGTATGTGTGTTTGTGTTACTGTGGATGTAAATAACATATTTAAGTATCAGCTGATGTGTAAAATGCATGACATTTACATATATTATAAGTACGTGTGGAATTATACAATATAAAACAACAATACATATCTAGCAGCAACATAACCAGAAGTAGTAGCAGTACCAGCAACTGAAACCTGTTAAACGTTGGAAAATGCTCAGACGTGTTGCACCATTTTGAACACGTTGTAGGGTTTTGAATTGCACCTGGCCCCGTGACCTCATGTAGTCATGGAGAAATAAGTATCACCTTACCAAAGCAATATATATTTTTACACCATGTTGTTGCACAGTCTGCCCCAGCCCGGTGACTGCCCCTCTACCTTAAAGTCCCTGCACATGGAAGAAATGTGCGTCACAATCATGTTTTGTTTGTCTGGGTATGTGAGATCTTCACCTTTTCCAGTTGGGATTCAGGCAGGAAGCAAATGAAAGATACAATATTTGAATATCTTATGAAGGTAATGACAAAATATATGTAGCATTTATCTTTGACTGCTATAAGCACATATTAGTCAAACCTAAACTATAAAACCATGCTATTTCTTTGAGGTTTTACACTGAGCATTACTCAACTTAATACAATCCACAACAGAGCACATGCACTGAATAACTGAAATGCTACATGGAAACATAGCTGAAAGTTTTTGCGTCATAAGAAATAGATAACCTCTGTTATGATCTCACCGAGTTAGTCAGTGTCATTTAGAAATACTGACTCACTGGCGTGCAAAGTGCAGCGAAGATATGGCACAAGTCGTTTGTGTTGTGTTACACCACAACCATTTAAAGGAGAGGAGGCATGGAATGGAATGAACTTTTGGTCACAAGGAAGTCAGTCACACTGGGGCTGCACTAATCTTTAATAATTTCCAAATTGAAATTCAGTAATCTAGTGTATTATTTAGCAGCAAAAAGACTCAATACTGTATTTCTGTTACAGTAAGGCAGCTTTATTAATGCTGAAGAGATCTTAACACAAGCGATGACATGAGAATGTGTATATATTAAAAGAAAAATTTATTTAAATAAATAATTTGCGAAGGCATAATTTCCTGAAATAGAGCTGATCAATGAACAATTCAAAGTTAATAGTGTCACATCAAGAAAATCATGCAGCAATAAGAAAAAGACAAGAAGGGTAGCAAAACCAGAAATAATTAATACTATTAAACATATTACAAATATTAAAAAAACAAAAGGAAAACTAAAAGGAGATGATGCCATGCGTTTTTGATTTAGAGGATTGAGGAAAGGGTGTAAATTTCCAATATATCAACTTATAGGTCTAGCAGAGCTAAATAAAAAGAGATAGCTGCTGGATAGTTGAGTGGACTGTGGCATTCAAGAAGAAACAGTCTCTGAAATGTTAAAAGAAAAAAGTTGAGACTTTAATTTTCATCTATGCACTGTTGCCTTTTAAAAGAAGGTAGGGCTTCTCAATCAGCACAGTCAACACGTAGCTTATCAACAGCGTCAGCACTAGGTGCCCAAGGAACATGTACATCTGTAAAAGAGACAAGAGACCCCACACTGACTTCTTCAAACGTCTAAAGCAGCCATGGTAAAATGTGAAATGCCTCAAGCAGGATGTTTACAGCTACTTACATAGTTGAGGTCTGTGTAGTGGATTGGGGTCTCTTGCAAACCAATGTAGAGGATGATGAAGATGGGATGTATCAGATAGCAAGCAAAGCTAATGTTGGAAATTGGAACCCAAACACCCAAAGACAAGAAGCTCCCGATAAATCCTGGAACAGAGAAAGGCACTAAAGAAATTGTACAGTAAAAAATGGCTCATAACAAATATGCATACACCTATCAGTCTATCAGTATCTTCTAAAGGCAAAACCCAGTTACAAACCAGTTACATGCATCTGCCCCATCTGTACATGTGTTTTTACTGTGCAAGTTGAAATAGGTTTAAATAAAAAAATCTATTAGTGTTTAATGAGTGAAGTTGTTATGTTGGGTACAGCAGCTGACTAAACTCTGGAACATTTTTGCTCTTGATTTACCCCCATAACCTTCCTCACAGGCCAGTATAATCCAGGTTAAAGCCAGAGCCCACAGCGGTCTGTGCAATCCCTGATAGAGAGCATGTGGCACAGATGGGTAGGATGGAGTCTCCTTGAGGACGTAGGCCAAGATGACTAAGACGGCCATGAGTAAAAGACAGCAGAACCAACCAAGTGCAGCGTGCCACTGAACAAAAAGCAAGACACAAGAAGCACGTACAGTGATTTGTATCGTGCACTTAATCTGT
Source organism: Anabas testudineus (assembly GCF_900324465.2). Classification (NCBI taxonomy): domain Eukaryota; kingdom Metazoa; phylum Chordata; class Actinopteri; order Anabantiformes; family Anabantidae; genus Anabas; species Anabas testudineus. The sequence goes on along the minus strand of NC_046621.1, from coordinate 6,802,828 downwards.
TTGGCTTCATCACATCACCAAAGAGGAACGATGAGGTCCAAATTCTGCTAAATAAATAAGAAGCATAGTGATTTAGGTACTTTTTTTTTTTTTACCTTCTTCTTTAAGAGTTGATTGTTCCTTGTTGTCATGCACGTTCCAGTCACTATCCCAATTAAAAATGGTCCATATCTTGTGTGAGGTTTCACATAGTAAAATAAGTTGTACGTGTCAGACAACCTGTAAACAAAAACAACACAATTACATTTTAAAGGAGCAATTTTAATACTTAGTTAGACAAGGTGGGGACAGTTTTTGACATCTATGTTACGTCACCCTTCATTTATTTAATGCAATAGTGTCAGAGCACTATCCCTGTCTCTTACATTGTATTAGGCTGAAAGACTGGGAGCTGCAGGAGTGCAGTAGTAACAGCACCAGCAACAATGGTCATCAGCAGCAGGCATCCTGCCACAAACACAAACACAACTCTCTTCCTGGGAAACAAAATATAGAATTCATAAGATTACAGCAACACGGTCGAACTGTGGCTGTTGTTTACTAGTTAGAAAAATGTTAGCATTAAATGAAATGAACATGGACATACAATCTGTAAAAATAGAGCAGCAGAGGAGTGGTGGCATAACACTGGAAGTCAAGAGACAAGTACCACGTCCAAGGTAAACACTGGAGAGAAATCAGTGAATAAAACATTAAGAAATACAGAAGATCTACTTAAACAAGAAATAATATGTGTTAAAAGTAACATCTGAGCTACTATTGGTTAAACTTACTATCTCATTAACTGGAATAAGATTGCTAATCAGTAATACGTTAGCCCACCAATACTTCTTACAGTCAGTTAATGCCTCTAGAAATGGGAACCAGTAAGGTCCCCAGTGGACCAAAGAGACGAGGCTTATGGTTAGACACATAACAAACATATGTAGTGGCTGAATCCTGTAGAGGAGGAGAAACGAAAAGGAAAACATGTCACACATTTACAGTATCACTTGTTTTCAGATGGCACATACAGAAAAAGAAAAAGAAAATACAGAACCTTTTAATCCTCTTGAACAGGTAGCTGGCCACCACACTGGGGCTCAGTCTGCCCTCAGCTCTGTTGATGGAGCCCAGCAGAGACCTGGCACTGAGCAAACCCCTGAAACACAAATGTTATGAAAAGAAAAGGCTATGATGGCATCTCAAAATAAAATTAATCACAAAAACATCTTTGTAGCAGTCTCACCCTAGTAGTAAAAATGTGTCTACAGCCAGATAAGCAGGTCCACTGATGGTGAACACATGCAGAGGGCTGCTTGCTGCGGATTTCTTGAAGTCTTTGACATTATCTACAATATAGGTAAGAGAATTTAAAGTCCCCTCGACAGGCACAAACTATGTTTGCTGTATACGGAAGACATTTGGGTTTCATATCAAAAGATGAATATCAGACAAAAGCTCAGAACTATGATTAAAATATATATGAGAGTCAATGGGAGTCTTGGTAAACAGATACACATCAGTTGTGTCCTACCCAAGTTGGTTATCGCAGGGAACTGTGCAGAGTGGCCACTTATGATCCATAACAGGCTAAGAGCACGGATGCCATTTAGAGAGGAGTAGCCTCCTCCTGGGATGGGTGAGGAGGTGCTGAAGACACCTTGGCTGGTAGTCTGTAGGGAGAACGCCTGCAGGTACTGGGACACCCAGCTTCGAGGGAAACACAGTGGTGTGTGCCTGGTACTGTCTATAAAGGACAACAAAATCTATAAAAAAAAAAGTATTACCCTAATATTTGGTCACAGATGGTCACAAATGTTGTTGTGCTGTAGTTCTGTTGTGCTTTAGTACATGCATACTGATAATGGTGGAACAAGCACTCACACAAAAACACAAAATGCAGATTGTACTTACTGTTTTCCTCTGAAGTACTACTTTCCATCTCACTGCAAGAAACCGTCCCATAATGGTTGAGGCCACTGTTCAAACCGGACTTTTCATGTGCACTGACCTCCCTGTTCCTTCGCCATCTTGATATAGCTGTCAACAAAGTAGCCACAAGAGGAACTGCTACCATTAAGCAACACATACACCTGCAGGAGAATAGAAAGAAAATCCCCTCACGTGAAGATTTACAGATGTAGAGACATTTTTCTAGTTCATTTTACTGTAAAGTTACATGCATTTAGGACAGTAGAGGGAATATACTGACATGCAGATGACATCTGATGCATCAGGAGCAATGGTGTTGACCAAACAGTGAGTCATACTTATCTCCTGAGTGGACTGATTGACAAGGAGGGAAGGTAAAGGAGGAATGAGGGACGTCTGACCAAAGTTAAGTCTCCCTGTTAATAATAATAATAAGTAAAACAATACAATTATTGAGCTAAATAAATGATTTTGCAGCGAACTCAGAAACAAAAAGATTATTTAAAACTGCATACCATACAGTGCCAGTGTTTGCACATCCTGTTCACCACAGGAGTCAGGAACACAGACACCCACAAAGTACTGGACTGTTTCCTGTGGTAACAACAAAAACTTTTTGTCTCCTAAAAACAATCAGCATGACATATTAATCACTATAATTTCAGCTTTTTTGTTTTTACCTGCCTAATGAACACCTGGCAGTACTTTCCAGAGAAGGTGGGACTGTGGGCAGAGCGACACCGCTGTAGCAAACCAGGTTGGTTGGCGTTACCTCCTTTAACATTGCTGCCCATTTTTCCAAATGCATCAAACACTGAGAATACACACAATAAAAACATCCTCCATAACCTCATAGGATGGAAACAGAGACTGAATTGCTGGAATAACCATGAACATTTTTTTTTTTATATGACTACATGTGAAGTGTTAATATTTTTTTCTTAATAATTGTAATCTTTAAATATCTTTGGCAGCTGAAAAGGCCTATATCAAATACAAAAGAGTACAAATGTCATGCATTTGATATATGTAGTGACACATAAACATCAAAACAATCTTTAAAAAACTCTGAAAGCTTTGTAGCAGTGTACTATTTAGTAAATGTGCATCGTTTCTTTCTGATGTGATGTGAAGTCTTTTGTCTAAAAATATATTAACTGAATATTATGTTGTTTTTGGCCAGACTAGAGCCTCAAACTGACTGCACATGCACATGTAGAAACACTTACTGGAAACCGCGTATTCCTTTGGGCTGCTCTGTTTAATTTCCCTGAGGAAAGTGTCGGTGTCCTCTTCACATCCTTGAGATGCATTCAAGGTCTGCGTGTTTTCCAGAGCTGTACTACACCCTGCAACTAGACAGAACAACACACAGCGCAGGGCCATTTCAGTACCTAGAGGATCAGTGGGTGAAAGTATCTGATAGGAAGGTGCCGTTTGGGGTTTATAGAGCAGTTTTTAGCTCCCTCCTGTGCTGTCTGAGGGCGGGGCACAATGTCTCATACAACAAGCAGAGGACACACAGAAGAGTGAGAGTGTCCATATTCTTCTTTAACGTCTTATTTGGATTTTTACACATAATTTAAAGGAGCTATTATTGAGTCCATGTTGTTCCTTTGCAGGGAAAATCAATGTACACACTACACACATGTATGTACACACATTATTACAAGTATTACTTGTAAATTAATTATTAAATAAAACAGTTTGTAGCAGAAATACTGTATTGTATTTTAAGGTTAAAGTACCCTTTACGGAAAAAACACTGCTGAAAATTCAAATTTTTCTTCTAAGTCACCAAAAAAATAATGAAATAAACTAAAAACTCTTTTGACAGCTGTGTTTTTTCCACGTCAGGGGTGATCAGGGTTTGGTTACATGAGAAAGCTCCAGGCTCTGTGATTATGTCTCCGTATCAAATCAGCTAAATTAAAGTGCAAGTCGAACAATAATGACTACACTTACTATATAGGTCAGCATGTAGTTGTAATTACCACTGGAACGACAGCTGTTTTACAATAGTACGGCTGTAATTTTATTTTGATTCATCATTTTATTAAATAGCTGCAGAATTAAACAGCCCTGGTGTTGTCTGATCATCCTGGGATTGTTGGATGAGTCAGCTGGAAAAATCTCATCTAATTCTCATTTTGTTGCTGGAATCATTTCTCTCAGGTGGATGTAGGAACAGTGAAATCAGACAGTTTAGTTAATGAAGTAAATCAACTGTGGCCACTAGAGGGCCAGCTTGGCCAATAAAATATTTGACCAGACAGATGTGAGGGAGGAAACCTAGAAAATGTAGTTTGATGCAGTTACACTCTAATCAATTATAGTTTTTGAGCTCAAGATTGAAAAAAGAGATCTGCTTTTGCATCCGTTGACCCAATCCTTGGATTTACATGAGTCATTTCACACCATAGTGTGAATGTTTGGTAAAACAGAGAGACAGAGCAACATATTTTTAAAAATGACATTAAAATTTTCCTCCTGACGGTGCCACCACCACTGATACGTCACTGCAGGACCTTCAACCTTCATAATTTCCTCTGAATGTCTGATGTATTTCTGATGTCTCATGTGCAGGTTTCATCATTTATTGAGAGCAAAGAAAAAGCTTTACACAAGCATCAGAACTGTTTAAAAACAGCAGCAGCAGCAAGTCACATTGTAATCAGCAAAGAGTTCACAGACCGATTCTCACATGCAGTTTTACATCTCCAGACAGAGTTCTAATGTCGAAGTAGAAACTGAGTGATGATATATATATATATATATGTAAATTTTTATGTTTTTGTGGAAATGCTTGGAACACAGGAGGTAATGGAAAACAATCTGGAGATGATATTCTTACAACTTTCCAAGTTGTTGTTCATTTAATTATAAATAATTTCGTTTCACAGCCATGTTTACATTCACGTTTGTTTGTTTTTTCAGTTTAGATCATGTTGTCAGTGTATTCCTGTCAATGGACATTCATCATGATTGCACATTAAGAAAAACATATCACAAACAAATCTAAAAAGCAAATGATAAAAGACAGAAAATGATAATTAGTTAAGACATACTCCACCATTACAATTTTATTTTTATTGTGCTGTAGTGATAGATGAAGTGCTTTGTATCATTTATTATAAATATTCAGGTAAACAGATATTTTTTTAAGTGAGTTATAATCTCACACAGCTGCTGTTTCTAATGTTTTAAGACATGAATGATATAAAAATGTTCCCAATCTTACAAAGTATTTGATCAAAATGTCCAAATTTAGCTCATGTTTGTCTAATGTCATTCAAAGAGTTAAAAATTTGATGCATTCATCTACAAAACTGGGAGCTTTGAACACAGTCATAAGATTAGTTTTTGTTGTCGGATGTGCATTTGATATGTAAATTATGTTTTGACTGATTGTCCTGAAATCTGTATCAGGATGCAGTAGAAAGAGTCCAGAACCGAATCTACAGTTTCACTGTAGAAGCCGTGAAGGGCTCAGTGTCAAATGCAAGTTATTAGTGAAATAAAAAAACAAAAAACAAAAACAAAACGTTAACAATACTCGATGTGACTCCCACTCAGCTTTTAAGGTGAAATCGATGCTCTGGTGTGTTATACTGTATACTAATGAAACCTGAAGCACACTAAGTGTTATGTATTTTTTCTACCAGACATTCATTGGACATTAGCAGCATTGAAACTTCAGAACACTGCTGACCGTATGAGGATTAATCCCATTACAACAATATATCTATACACTGTCTTGTCCTAGTGAGAAGACAATGGGACATGTTTAAAATAAAAAGCTCTTCTATAAAATGATCTATTCAAGGCCTATAGAAACATCTATGTGTGTACAAAAAACTATCTTAACCCATTTACTTAAAGAAACACTATAAAGTGACTTGGACATGTATTACACATCTGTGTGCTGTGTATATTGTATACATATTGTATATGTACAATATGTATATACAGCATAACTACAGTCACTGAACATACTGCAGAGTGTGTGCAACATTTTAAAAACTGTATAAGTTTAAAACAGTGCTGCTTTAAATGGAATGGTTCTAAAGGGTGGTCATCACTTCTCGGCTGTGTTCAGTCTCTTTGACTTGATGAATGCCATCCCATGTGTCCTCATGTGAGTATTGAGGTATCCCTCTGTTTCAAACATCTTCCCACATACTTTGCATTTGGTATTTGGTGTCCCGTCATTGTTTTCATCTGTGACATCCAGCTGGTTCTCATCGTCCTTTCCCCGTCCGTTATATCGAGCAAGACCCTGCGGTTCCTTCAGGCGATGCACAATAAAGAGGTGTCTGGCCAGGGAGCGATGGGAGGTGTAGCAGAGGCCACACTCCTGGCACTGGTGGGACGAGCCATCAGACCTGTGCTGGGGGATGTGTTTGTGGAAAGCAGCAATGTCCTCGGTGGTGAAGCAGCAGACAGCACACTTGTGAACTTTTAGGATATTCACCTTGAGCCTCTTTAACGGCTGTGAGTCCAAGCCCCTGGTGTTCAACCCTGGAGACCCCTCATCCTCTTCAGCCTTTCTTTTGAGGCTTGGGGTCTGTAGAGGACATTGAGAGAGTAGGTGTGACAGGAGAATGATGAAGTTGAAAAGTCAAAGGATTCAGAATGATTCACATTTATCCTTCTGACAAACGGTCAGAATATTTGTGCCACATTACCGTCTCCTTGTCAGGTAAAGCCTCTGCATGATCAGAGTTCACAGTCTTCTCCTCTGGGTCTTTGACTCCATGCATCAGCTGGATGTGCTGATCCAGCAGCACTCTTTTAGTGAATGACTGACTGAGAGCTGGACAGTGTCTATCAAAGTAAAATAAAATAACAATTATAAACCCCTTGCATTTTGTTTGAATTTATGGCATTGAAATGCCTTTTTCCTTTCCATTCATTTTTTAACACATCTGATGGGTTCACTCAGCTACTCTTATCTGAATATAAGCTGAGCTACTCTTAACCTGCCATTAAAGCTGCTGCTGCTCTGCATGTCCTACAGATGATCCACTACAGTGCTGGAAGGAAATAGGAATTCCTGCACAGACAAGAGTCCAATTGGCATGGTTACACATGTACCATGCAAAGGATCAGTGTGTACTCACGGGCAGGTGTAGACTTTGCGTAGCCCCCTGTGTTTGAGACGGTTGTGTCGGCAAAGACTGTGGGAAGAACTGAAGGACTTGTCGCACTGTCGACATGGGTGCTTCTTCAGTATCTGCAGTATGAGACAGAGAAAGTGCGAGGTATGAAAAAATCTTTCAGTAACATCATGTCCTCATTGTGTGTCTTTCCTTTAGTCATTTGGAAATTTTTCAAATTATGTTTCAAACATTCACCTTGTCATGTTCGCGCCTCATGTGTGCCACAAAGACCTCTCTGGAACTGAAGAAGCTGTTGCAGTCTCCACATGTGTATCCTGAACTGGGAGGGCTTTTGAGGTCCACTGAGCAATTATTGTTGGTTTTCTTTAGCAGTGAAAGAGAAGGCTTCTTTTCTCCCCTGTCTTGACAGTTGACGTTTCCTCCATCTTTGTTGTTATTATAATTACTCGAGTTGTTGTTGTTAGTATTGTTAGCATTGGTGGGCTTAGTGCTGAGAGGAAGATTGATCCCCAGGTTGGGTGGACCCACAGTGGTCTTCAGGGTTCCATGCATTGCCTAGCAATGATTTAAAAAAATAGGTATTAATGGTTGTGAAACATTTATTTATTAGAAATTGTTAGGAATTTCTTGGAAATACAACTGTTTTGTCAAGCATTCAAGTCACAGCATGAGGTTTTAGTTAAGGTTGGTTCATGATAATGTTACTGATAACTATCATACCACATAACAAAGTAGAAATGCTTTTTATGCCTACCTTGATATGGTCCAACATTAGCTGTTTCTGTGCATAATGCATGGAGCAGTCAGGGCATTTGAACACTGAAACTTTGTGATTGACAACATGCTGGTCGAAGTGTGTGTAGAGCAGGGACTGCAGAGTGAATACAGTGTCACACATGGAACATTTGTAGATCACTCTGAAAAATAAAAAAAGCAAGAACTGTTTTTAAAAAAGGCACTGTGAGTCACAATATGGACAAAAGATCTGAAAACTGAAATAGGTGCTTAGAGATTCTCAGCTTTGACTGAGCAATGCTTGTAATTCAGAAGAAGTTATATTATTGCACCTACTTCATCTCCAAAAACACACTTATAATACACTTACGTTTTGTAATAGGATATAAATAAATGATTAAACATACTGAAAGACATTATTCTGTCCATTTATTTTGTTTTATATCAGACAAATATTCAGCTTCAGTTTAGAGCACAACCAGGAGCAAACCGCCACAATAGCGCAGGAGCACCTGCTCCTAAACACCTGATCTCTGAGTAAAGCTGAGGATGGACAGTATGCAAGTCAGTGTGGGGATGCCATGTGGAAAAACAAAGCCTTGTTAAGCCACCTTGTCTAATACCACAAATCCTAATAATGAAGCATTAAGGATGATTTTCCTAAGGACATTAGACATGGATATTGTTTAACATGTGTCTTGCATATGCTTGTGTGAAAGGAAGGGTGTATAAATATATATTTCTGTTTATGTGTGTAGTTTGCAGAAAAAATCTTTTAAATTAAAAGTATATGCACACAACAAAAGTTCTTTATAACATTAGTGTAGATTGACATTTTATCTAAGTCATGTCCACGGTGTTGTCCAGCATTTAAAGACCTACTTGGGCTCTCCTGCTTTCACTCCTGGATGCTGTGTGTATGCATGAGAGTGCGTTCCAGGTGCCGACTTGAAGGCCATGGGGCAGAGCGAGCATTTATAGAAGATCTCACAGTGAGAACTCTGGATGTGGGATTTTAGAGTTGCAAGATCAGCAAAGATCACACTGCAGTGAATACAGCTGGGGAAAGAATGGATGTAGACAAAGACCAGAGTGAGAAAAAAAGTGGTGAGTTTGCAAAAGTCACATTTAAATAAGATGTTAACAAAGGGAAGGTTAATTCAATTCATTCTCTAACTTTGACATATGCACTTTGGTGTTTCTAGTTTAAGATTATCATTTGATTGATCATACCATATGGTTTGTAAGTTTAACAAGCCCATATCAGACTTTTACAGCATGTCTATACAACCAGTCATTTATTATAGCTACACAGGCTCACATTTTACTTAAATGCAACTCAAAGCACTATTAATATATATATATATATTTTTTTTAAGTTTCATATCATACATAGGCATGCATGAATAATGCAGATTTGGAATTCAAAGTTTCAAACCATGATGTTCAAGTGCATGTGTTTTAATTAGCATTTTTAAAATTTATTGTGAGTCATTATTGAGTTGCAGTGCCGAGACAATGTTCAGTTCATAACATTTTGACAGTCTTATAATTTAATCGTAAGTGGTGACTTTTCAGTTTTAATGGCTTGTAACTATGGTGACGTCACAAATGTCCAATTTTCCCCCGTAGGTTTCATTGTGACTAACATCATTTTCCATGATATGGGCTTGTTAAACTGACAAACATAATGTAACAAGTGTAATTAGAAATGACATTAAAAGTGCCACTTTGAAAGAAAAGTAAGAGCAATAGACATTTAACTCAGAGTATGATCAATTATCAGAAAAGAACATTGCTCAGTGGTAAAACACTGGGAATATGTTTTTCACATTTGACGACAAGTTAGGCTCTAGACAGAAAATATAGTTTAGAAATTAGATGGATGTTATTATTTTTTCTTTTTTGGAATAATTTTCAATTTCGTCAGAGAATATGAGAACACTGCAAATCCATAATGTTCCCATTTTAGGTAAGGTTGACATACCGGTAGCCAACTCTGCGGGTATAGTGCAGGCAGTTCTTGGTGACGTGTGACTGGAAATGTGCAGATCGACAGCTGGCGCCACACTCCGGGCAGATGTAAGGAGACTTGTGCTGGTGGATTCGTTGGTGTGACAGAAAACTGCACTGGTTTGGGAGAAGCATTTGGCAAATAGTGCACGTTTTCTATGGACACAGAGAAGGGAAGAAAGAAAAACAAAGTGTCTGAATAGATCCAGAGAAGTTACCTTATCTGACAAGAATAATACAAGAGGAAAGGATCAGGTGAGGCAGAACACAAATAGTTTCTCTTTTACATCATTTGATGTTAACTGTGTTAGATGTTTTTACACCAAACACAGAGCTAACATGCTTCGACCTGCCAGATGGCTAGAAAGATTGCCCTAAATGAATGACATTGTTGCAACATGCAACTGCTAGCCAATACTTTTTTTGGTTACATTATCCAGTGTGCTGTTCTGTATGTACTGTATTATGTAAGAGATCACACCACACATACTACGCATACCTGCCCACTGGATTCTTGTGCCTGTTGATAGTGCATGGCTAGTGAGCTGTCATCCTGGAACATTTCATTGCACTCTAAACATTTTAGGCAGTGCCTGGAGAGTTTTGATGCATCATCTTCCAAGGGCATAGCTGGTACAAGAGGAGCACTGCATGGAGCTGAAATCACTACAGTTTGGGAACCACCACCAGCAACCTTCTCTGGGTTTTGACTTGTTGGTGCCTGGGTTTGAGAGGTGGAACTGGCAGTGGTAACGTTTGGTGTGCCCGATGACAGTGATGTTATCATCTGATCTGCAGGAATGGGTTTTAGGATTAGATGCGAGCACTGCATAACCACCCCTTTGTCCTTGTGGCCTCTGGCATGAGACAAGAGGCTGCATTTGTTGTAGAACACTAGACTTTTGGAACAGTGGTTGCAGGTGACCTCAATTCGCACACTTCGGCGTTCGTAGTGCTGTGTTAAGCTCTTCTCAAGAGCAAATGAATCTCCGCACTCCAGGCACTTGTAGCCACGTGAGGGTAGAGAGATGCAGGCTGAGGTTGGTGGAGAAAGGTTTGGGATGTACACGGGAACAGGATTTATGCTACTCAAGACTTTATTGAATGCTTCAACTACAGAACTTTGAGAGCTGGTGAGCACTTGAACCTTAGAGACTTTTTTTGAGGCCTGGTTAGTAAGAATTGTCTGTTGCTTTACTTGATGCTGTGATTGTTGATGCTGGGGCTTTTTGGAGGAATATAGGGTTTGTTGGAGATCACAGGCAGCAGAGGATACAGTCTGAGGCAGAAGATTGAGGTTACCAAGATGGACTGTCTTTGGCACAAGTTTGGCATTTGCCAGACTGGAGGCAGGTACCACGACAGCCTGTTGCTGGATGGCATTAGCAGCTTTCAAAATGGCGCTGCTGGCACTTTGCACTGATGCAGCAGGGATGACTGTTGCTTTGACTGTGGTGTTGTTAGCCAACTTAAGGTTGATAACCTGTGAACCAGCTGTCTTGACTGCAGAGACAGGCAAGAAAGCTGTTGCCACAGGTTTAATTGTCATTTGCTTTGTTATTTCAATTGAAGGTCCTCCAGTAGTGGCGACTACAGTGGTTGGCAAAGAGGTCCTTGTGGAAGATGAAAAAATTGCACTGGTGGTTGCAATCACAGATAAACTATTCTCTCCTTTTTTTAGACCCTCAGGGTCAAACTCTGGGAGGACTCGGGTGACAGTACGCTTTATTTGTCCAGATGAGGTCTTTATTGTCTTTATCCTGACCTTTGGGATGACAGGGGTGGTGTCTGTGCTGGAGGCAGGGGAACCTTTGCTACTACCTTCACTCGTGACGCTAGAGGGGCTGTCTGACGGTCTTGTCAACATCCGTTTCGCAAACTCTAGGGCGGACTCCTGCTCCTGTGACTTCTCTGGAGCTCTGGGATGTTCATTGGCGTGGCTGGATTCTTTTTGTGTTGTCGGAAAATCTAATATATCCAAGTCCGTTGTACTGGCCTTTTTAGCACTGAGGGCCGCTATGGCTGCTATACAAGAAGAAAGTTTTGCAGAGGATTTGGCTTTGACCTGGGGGATACTTGACGTCTTAACATGCGCCAATGACTCTCCAGCCTCTTTGTACTGCTGATCATGAGATTTAAGGTCAGTTGCCTTAAGTTCCTCCTTAGGTAAGCTTGACTGAGGGGGGTCATTGGACTTGTAACTCCCCAGAGTATCTCTGTTGTTGTTTTGATCTGGTTTTTGGTCTCTTTTTGCTCTGGGCTTAGAAATGTTTTCCATTGATATCATTGATTTAGAAATCTTGTCCTCTCTCTTGATAGAGGACTTAAATGTTGACTGACCAACGTTCTTGTCCGTGGGGTCATCTACCTCAATTTTATCATCATCATCAAACTCTTCAGCACTGGAGATGGGACTGAACTGATTGAAGGTAGGTGATGGGTTGTTAACTGGCTGTTCCTTTCTAGTAGCTTTCCATCCATTCTTGCTGTGATGAGTATCAAGTGGCATGCTGGGCAAGAAGCCATTATGAAGTCTATTGTCAGAGCCAACAGAATGGGGTTCAGGTTGTGGATGGAAATCCCCATCCGTCTCTGACATGGTATCACCATGCTCACTAGCTTCTGTGTTTCGAATGTTCTTGACAATGACGCTAACGCCAACATCATGTCCTGCTGAGTTGTTGTGGACCTCGTCTTCATTCGCAGTCCCCCCACTACTGGGTTGTTTAAGCTGTCCATCATGGTCATTGTGATGGTCAGACTCAATAGCAGCTTTAGGATCCACCATGTCGGGGATGTCGAAGGCTGCCAGCAGATCATCAAAATCTGGCGTCTTCATATCTCCCATGGTGCGGCTCCTATACTGATAAGGAGATTACCTGTAGAACAGAAAAAAAATTAGGTATAATTAATTATCTAAGTAATTGATGTAAACTATACTTTTTAAACTGTATATTCAGAATGAAACTCCACATACTTCATAACTATGTAACATATATGTTTGTAAATTACTTCTATACACCTGTCTGAACCTAACCAATATATGTATATAGTACAGTCTTCAATATTGAAAAGCTTGGCCATATATTTTTCTATATGTTTCTTTAATTCATGTCGTATTTAGTGCTAAATACTAGGATAAGATTAAAAGTAGATGTAAATTATACCAATAGTGTGTTCTGATTAAATTGACAATTTAGAAATAATGACTAAAATAATACTGCCAAACCTCTTTTGACGAGTTTTGATTTATGACTATAAACAGAAGGTATGGTAATAATAGTAATAATAAACAATATTACCATGTGATAAAGCCACAATTTTTAACTGTTATTACTTCAGCTGATTTTTATGAGCCTACGTTTGATCTAAGCATATAGATCATTCAGCTGACGTTTAGTTTTGCAGTTCCACTTCTCACCAAATGGTGTGCTACTTTTCACATACAGGACAGTATATGAAACATCATGTTAACCATGATAACCACGTCATTGCTGCTTGATGCTTTGTGTTTCATGTGTGCATTTGCATTGTGAGATAAGTGCTCTCTCCTTCTCTTTAAATACAACTCATGAAAAATGAGACCACCTTATATCCAGTAGGTACATAAAGGAAAGACATTTTGTACCTTTATTGACCTATGACTAAAGAGAAACACTATGGCACCATATGTTGATCCACACAGAGCGTAGATGTGACATTTTGATGTGGACGTATGGCAAACATTTAAACTTTTATACTCATTTAATACTTTAGAAACTACATGCTCAGCTTTACCATAACTAAAACAAATGGAAATATGGACATAGTATACCAATGTACTAGTGAAAAACATATTTGAATGATGGGTTAATACAAAATAGTAGATTGTAGAGTGTATCCATTAACATAAAATGTGAACAGTAACTAAGCTGAATGAATTCTGAAGTGTAAATATGAAAATGATAATAGAAGAAAACATGTAAACATGTATTCATCATAAAACAGCAAGTTTTAGCAACATTCATCATAAGAAAAAGTTTCCGTGCTTTCAGTGAGTTATCATTCTTCAGAAACAAACCACTCTTTATTTTTTTGCAGTGAACACTGTGCATAACATATGATGGGACAGCAATTGATTGTGTTTGTACCATGACTGTTGGGGACAAAAGCCACAGCTCATACATGCGGCTAAACCAGTACTGCTCTTTGATCCAAATGCATGGCAACCATATCTGCACGCACAAACACACATTTCCCAGCCTCGACATTGGTTTGAAAAAGCAGCTCTTCTCAATCCACATGATGGGATAGATGTGACGATGAGGTTAACGTGAAAAATGTGACAGAGAGAGGGAGAAATATTATGGAGGGAGAGGGCAGGCGAGAAATGCAGGGAGGGGAAAAATGGCTGCTGAGCTGTGTGAAGCTGCAGCAGAGAGAGAGAGAGAAAGGCCTGGTGGAAGGAAGAGCTAGTCGCAGCCAGAGCAGCTTGACGTAGGAAGTAAATGAATGTTAAACACAAACATTAAAAATTCCCAACGCAGAACTCTTTCTAGCCACAGCTGTTTAATACCCATGCGTTGTGATACTAGCTGAAATCCACACACTGTGTAATAGACAACTGCAATCTCAGTAAAGTGAATGTAAAATAACAATGGTGGAAACATGCAAGTGAATCAGCCACTCCTCACCCTCTTGCCTCCGTCCCTCTCCAGCCACTAGCCAAACCTTCTTTCCTTCCTTCCTTCCATCCTGCAACAAACACAGTCACAACACTTCTAACCCACAAAAAAATCCATTCACCCCACCCTTCCTGGAAAAAAAAAGCCCTGTTCCTTCCCAACCAGGCAAAGGCCCAGAATTCAGGGTCAGGTTACATCCAGGGATCTGGTTGCTGGTGTGGCTCCTGGTAAGGATCCTCGTTAGTTACTCTCTGCACCTCTAGCAGCACACAGACATACAAATAGACAGATAGATCATATGCTCCTGTGTGTGTGTGTGTGTGTGTGTGTGTGTGTGTGTCAGGCTTTAGGCTGCAGAGTCACAGACTCTCGGGCAGCCACATCCCCCTTGTGCTGCCCTTGTGCCTTCCCAAATCTCCCTGCTCCCATCGCTGTGAAGGGCACTGCATAGCACATTGACATCCAGCCAGCAGCAGGGTATGTGCATCTGCCATGACAGCCAGTGGCTGAGCTGTGAAGGGGCTGCCATGGAGCAGCCTGGGCTATCTCTTTCCCTCGGTCTTGCACAGAGACGGCATTGTTCCTGTCAGCCCTCCGTCTGCCTCAAACCGGTTTAAGCTGGTTCTGGTCACCCAACATAAAGCCCTGCGCTGCAGTACGGCCTCAGAAAGACACAGGCAGGAGCAGCGTGCCCACCTCCCAAGAATCACTGCAGCATTTCTCACCAAACTACACAACACTGGCATATAGCTTTAGAGAAATAAGAACACACAGCATTTTAAAGATGGATGGAGACACAGAGAAAGGAGATTCCCTAGTCTTGTCACTTGCACCAAAAGATTTGGCCACACAGTGTTTGGGTGAGCGCAGTTACCTTGATACAAATAAAAATAATAATGAAAAACAGGACAAGCAATTAAAATGATGTTAAATAAAATACAGTTACAAGTGGTAACATCTGACAAGAAATCAAATCATGTGCAAAGTGATGATTGATAGTAACAGTAACTAAATACACTGAAAGAAGAGAAGCTCTGTCTGGTGCCTTGGCCTGTTTCTCAGTCAGATCCTGCACCACATGCTGGTAAACTCTCTGAAAACGAAAACTTCGATTCTGCCCATCAACAGCATCACACCCTGCACTATCATATAAAGACAACTAATGTCAGAATCCAACGCAGACAATCAGAAGTGGGCAAACACAGGCCATTCATGCACATCCTCCCCAGATTTCCATTACACACATGCCACCCCTGCCCAAAATATGGCGCCACATGGACACACATACACATGCACATTCATGCATATATAGAAGTAAATGTGGCATACCCTTGTCAGATTATTTTCCCACTCTGAGAGATAATCAGGTAAAAAAGTCTTCCTGTAGAGGCCTCAGCACCTGCCTTTACTCAGCCCCCAACCATTCCAGCCCCCATCCTCCTCCTCCTCCCCTCCCCCTCTCTCCTCTTTCTCCTTTACTGGACCAGTCCTAGATTTTAGTCCTAGTCCAGGCCTCGTTTTCTCCTGAAACCCCCGCCGCCACCACGGCAGTGCATGAAGGGACGGATGGAGAGAGGGGGCAGTGTTCAGCAGACGAATCAGGCCTTTTGTCTCTGTCTGTGCAGGGGGGTGAGGGGACTCTCCACTCTGGCTCTGGAGCAGCAGCAGCAGCAGCTGGTGCAGAGAAAGAAGAGAGAGAGAGGGAGATAGAGACAGAGGAAGGTGGGGGAGATCGAGAGGAAGAAAAGGAAACAAACAGGAGAGCAGTATTACATAGGTTTGAATATACAGAATATAGGCAAATCTATTAGTATTTTAAGTGTAATTATGCAGATAATGTTTGCCCAGATTGTGCTGATAAACTAGCCTCGATCTTGCATCTTTCATCAGGATCAATATCATTACATATTACTAACATGATATATAAATAGCTCAGGCCTCTGGGTCGACCCAGCTGCCAATCTGCATGCTGCATTTACCAAGGTCACGGGGTCTTATGTGTGGCTTGTATTGGAACTTGTATTGCAATCCAGCTGCCTGTTATTATCAAGAGCACAGGAGAAATACTGACACGCTTACACTGTATAACAGCACAAAGGCAATGCAAGAGAAGATGGCTACACATGTAAACACTTTAAATTGACTTAATGCTTTTTCTCATCTGCAAACATGAGCATTATTGTCCTGATTTACCTACTTATCTAGCTCATAAAGTAAGAAAATGAACACATTAATAACACGGGAGTCAAAGTAAAAAGATGACATCACATTACAGTATCTGTCATGGATAATTCGATAAACAAAACACAATCAAAATCTGGTATTTCATAACCTACCTGGGAGACTGCAGAGAGAGTCTTTCAGCAGAATAAGGCTGTCTCTCTTTGGCCTGCTACCAGTCCTTGATACATCTGGCAGACCTTTCAAAGGATGAATGCTGCAGCATAAACTAATTAGCCATAATCATGTAAAGAAACCCACCACGTTTATTTATCAGACAACACAAATGGATTTTAAACACTGTGAGGCAGTTGGATCTGTGCATGTATACGATGGAAGGCCTTCATAGTGACTCCTGCCTCTCTACAGTGTGACAGATTCAGTGAAGGAAATGAGGCTGAGGTAGCTGTTCACCCCGCCCCTAACAGACTCACAGTCAAATGACATCACGCTGCCTCCATTCATGTCGGCTATAAGCAGCAAAGCTTGCCATCCTGTTTTCCTGAATTTCCTGTATAAGATAAGCACGTTTGGTTGCATTGCTTCAACGCTTAGCTTCAGCACTGCAGCACCGGGAAGCATAACAATACCTGATTTGTTATAAATAGGACATTTTCCCATATAATAAGTCATTTCTTTGTTTATGGTTAATATTACATGAATGATTAGCTATCCTTTTTTTGCTCTGATCTAAAAGATCTAGTATTTTTAACTGTATAAATAGAGTATAATCTGTGTAATTAAAGGTTACACATTTAAAACCTACTACAAGCCTGGGAGGGGTGCTTCCCATTGATTTTCAGGCTGCTTTTAAATAACTCTCTTTGACATATGACCTTAAATTCAGCAATGCAACTGCTCATGATTAAGGCGTTAGCTTGAAAATGCATCATCACAGCCAAAGAATCACTTTATTTTATTTTACATTTTATTTTAATATATCTTATAATAATATATATGATTTTACAAAATACTGCTACATAACCAAACTATTCAATTCCACAAAGCATTTTTTAAATTCTATTGGCAATCCCAAAGAATCCAATGTCCAACAAATATTTGGGGACATGAACATGGAAACAGCAAAACATTTATTCCCTGAAGAGCCACATCCTGCTTCAAAACAACACATTTGTGAGCAAGCATTTGATATTCATACCAATGCACTCTCTCCTTCTTGTTCATGTAACACTAACAACATAAAGCAACAGACTTCTTTAAATCCCAACACTACCTTCGAGGTCTCTGATTGGACAGCCGCCAGGTGATTTAGTCAAAACTGTGATGAACAGCAAAGACCACATAATGGCACGTAAAGTGTTCATTTTAATTGACACTTGCTGAGCTGAAAGGCCTCCCTTAAATGGCTCATTTGTACTTTTCACAATGTCAGTATTATTACAGTGGTGACACCACAGTCAGTTAATGTTTCACATGACATTTGAAAAGAATGAATAACATGAGATGAAAACAGAAAGAGCATTATCTTCACAGCTCAAAAATAGAGATTTTCAACATGAGATTTGGTTCCTTCAGTTGTACAAGAAATAGGTCAAAGTAGCCAAAAGAAACTTGTAAGAATAATAATTTGATTTAGTAATAAAAGCAATTATTGTTTAATTTGTCATAAAAAGGTTATTTGTGCAGCTATTGTCACAAAACATGACTCATGATGCAACAAAACTGATGGCTAAATTTACCCTACAGTGCCATCTGCTGTCTCCAGTGCAAGCAAATGAAGAAGAGAGTCAAAAAGGATTTTACGACGAGAGTTAGTGAGTTAAAAAAAAACAAAAAAACAACTCACTTCATAAGATTGTTTACTCCATTTATAGACATGAGACCAATAGTTAAAATCAAAGCATTAATACAACAATAAGAAAATAAGTAACGTTGTTCTGTAAGGAAAAGTCTTCTAAACGTGGATATGTTTTACTGACAAATGCCAGCTTAAATATAGGTCAGAAAAATGCTCACAGCTCCCTTTATTCTGTCATAATATATCATGTATAAAGAATTTCCTCCCTGGGATTAAATTACCACCTTCTGCATGCATAACACTGAACAATACGAGAAATCACACTTGTTCAAACTTTCAAACTAATTAGGTTTGATTTAATTGTGCGGTCTGAAATTATTTCAGTGTTCTCTAATGCAGGTGATCAGGAGCAGGCAATCAGACACGAGTGGCTGTTCGTGAACTCGTGAACGAGTGGGCGAATGATTAAATAGTTGTTAGACTCTCAGTGTGTGTTAACCCCCGGTGTATTTCGTCGTTTTAACATTTTTAAATTCATGTAACAGCAGAGCAGGTCTTTTCAATAATAGTCACCACAATAACTGTAAGTAAGACATAACAATAAATCTGTTTAGTAGCATTTTCCTCCCTGATTTTAAGAAATAAACTAACAGATAATCTAATAATTCAGTCGTGCATTTGTATGCCTGGAGTTTAGTGATTTCTTAAGACATTTTCTTGGTAGACTATCCTATATAAGGAAGTCTTGTTCTCTCACATAAAAAACAAACCAACAAATATTTCACATGGCACTGCTACCTGTTGCAGCCCTTCGACCATAGGTGACTCATCCTCTTTTGTTAAGGTCAGCCTCAGATGAGGATATGATATGTTACGAGCCAGAAATACCCCTTAATATCCTGCGCTGATGTGCGTGGGGTGGTGACCTGACAATACCCAGAGGAAACCTTCAACCTTTTCAACGTAAAATGTTACTTACTGGCAAACACACATGGACTCCTTATCTGTCCTTAGCGCTTCCCCCTGTAATCTGTGTGTCAATACTGTCCTGAAAGGGATCAGTCAGGTATGAGGAGTTCACACAGTTGCATGCGTGGGTAATTGACTGTTTTTGAGGACTGTTTAATTCCCATTGTTGACCTTTCCAAAGACATAAATACTCTGTAATAAGCTGTACTGATAAATGATGTGGACTATCTACAACAAGTTGACAGTTGCTGCATTGTCAAATTCCTGTAACTAGGAGGCAACAGATGTTGTCTGCAGCAAAGAAATTCATTGTTGTTCATGGCATCTTGTTTGATCTGTGTTTCTTATCTGTCTTCTTTTGAGCTGTGTGTTGATTTTTTTGTTCTTCAAATCAACGTCATTTCCTCTGCCCTGAAATTACGGAGAGTTCTCCAGATTCTACAAATTAATTCAAAATGTAAAACAAAATGTTTATGAAAGTGATGGATTTACCTGATTTATAATAAATAAATAATACAACTTTATCTAGTCTGCCACTTAACACACGTGCAAAACAGCTTTAGGCACATTTTAGATTCATAGTTTACATAGACAACGTTTATGAAACTGACTGAAAGACTTTACAGCCTTTAAAGAGAGAAACTCTGACTAGTTTTCCTTAAGTTAAACACACTTCCATCACTGGCGGATGTAGTTTCTCTCCACGTTTCATGACGTTGACACCTCCTGCAGTCACCTTTCAATCTCTGAACAAACAACAGTGAGCCATTATAATCACAGGCTGTAGATAATAATTATCATGATCAGTTTTTTTTTTTTTTTTCATCCTGGTACCGGCACCGTGGTACTTTTAAAAAACCCCCGCTGACGCACAGCTGTATCAGGAGGGGCTGTAACTTTGATCATTGCTCATTTTGATCAAAGGCATCGGTTGAACAACAACTGGACAACAGCTGGACCTCTTCTCCCCGCTGCGATATCGGTTCACTGAAAATCGACCATGGTGGAGATTTTTTAAACTTAAATCAAGTTGATTAACTGCAGCTGAGGATTGATACACACCTGTTTTTCTTCCTCTTTATATTTTTCTGATAACATGAGCGGAGTGTGCTTGTGCTATCCAAGGACTTGCAGACCCCTGTGGCCAGTTTTCCTTTTTCTGGCCACGTTACCCTCTGTGTTGCACAGCATCGAGAGTCCTGCAGCAGTTGTTGGAAAGATGTATCCCCGCGGCAATCACTGGGCAGTAGGTAGGAGACACGTTTATTTGGAAATATACATCATGGTAGGCGATAATATCTGGAAAAAGTCCAGAGAATATGTGTCTCTAAGTCAGGAGTTATGTTGCATCAAAGCTAAAATACGCATTGGCTGAACAAAAGTCTGCGCACTATAAGTTTGTAGAATAGTAGCGATAACTAATAATAATAATTATTATTATTATTTTATTATTTTAATGATGGGATCTTCCAGTACTGTGTCAGCTTTACTTACCCCTGTTCCTAAAGTGTTTTATTCTCAGCTTTTGCTCTACAGAGCTATAAAATAAAACACATTTAAACAAAGTACCTCTTTTATGAGTATAGAAATAAAGATTAGTTCTTATCATAATGTATTTCTAATCCACATTTAGTTATGACTGACCACATGCATTTAAATATTTATGCAAGAGCGGATAATGTATTGTTATACCCACCACCACAGGACATTTGATGGGAAAGAAGAGCATTGAGAGCCTGCCTGAGCCGCAGGAGACAAACCTTGAACGTGACTACCTCAAACCCCCAGAAGCAGCTGGGGTCACAGAGCTGGACCTGTACGAGCGACTGATGCAGCACAAAAAACAAACACAGATGAACCCACAAACTGCAAACGGGCTCCTTGGTCTGGGAAACAGCTGGAGAGAAGAGAACAGAGACAAATATCTCAGAGAGGTCAGTGAGTGGATCTTACCTCCTTTTTTTGTGAGAGACACTTACAAGTCTTTTGGTTATGTGTATATTTCTTTTTGTTTTCATCACTGCAGATGTCAGACCTGCTTCATCTGGCTGTGCATCTGCAAGACAGCGACTCCACCTGAAGACTTCGTTGTCCTCTAATTACACATCCACACTGTATTTTGTTCTCTGCTGTGGGATTTTCTGAATAATTTGAAAAAATCTAATAGGCCATATCATCCTGCTATTATTTCCGATAGTGTTACAGACTGACCTGACAATGTCGTGTCACACGAGCTGAGACCCTGAATAAATTCAACATTGTGATAACTGCATTGTGGATGTCTAATCATACTTTATAGCTTATATTACACACCACTCACTCACTGCCAGGACATACGTAACCATCATCAAATCCATGCCACTTGCACCTACAGTAACCAGTTTGTGCCACCAGATGGCACAAAAAATCACTCTCAAGAGCCACAACACACCCCAGAGCCTGTTTAGGAGTAATGATGGGAGCTATTATTAGCTCACAGAAAATTCAAGCTGACACAGTTCAGTTACACACATATTTCTCTTGTTGTTCTCTTAACACATTTGCCACAGACAATTGGTGAACAAAAGAGATACGAGCCACTTTCACTCCATTATTATGAGTCTAATCCCAGGAATGAATGGGATCACGTTTACTGAAGTTAATGAGGAGGAAATAAGTGGACTGACAAACTCATTCTCTAAAATAGAGGGAGGAAGCCTGGGGGTACAAGATGCATCTTAAATAATGAGTCTCCAGTGTCCTGGTCAGTGCCACAATAACATACCTTTATATAACTGTGAAACATGTAGTTCAACTGCGGCTCATAAAATATCTGCTACAGCTATGACATTACTGACATATCTGTACGTCAATTGTGAGATGTCAGTGTTACAAAACTTGATAAATCATTATTTATGCTTGACTTTACACGTAATGTTTATTGTATAGAGAAAATATTCACATTTAATAAATCTTTCAAGCATCCAAGAAAATGGATCCAAAACCCAGCGGGGAGGAATGAACCAAAATGCTCCATGTTCAACAGTAGAATTAAAACTGATGTGAATATTATTATACTCAGCTTTTGTTACATCAGCAACATAATACTGGATCAGAATAAAACTGGACTGAAAGAAAGTAAAACTTCACAGTACAAACAGTTTTCAGATAAACGAGGAGGAAAAAAACACACTATGTTTATCAGTAGTTCCACATTTTACAGTAATTTCACAGGTTCTGTCACAGACGTCTCATCCTGGATGTCAACTGTAGATTTCACTCTTGAAAACTTCCAAAATAATGAAAATCCATGAGCATGAGGACAAAGTCAGGTTTTAAAAACTGATTTCGGGTCTTGAAGTCTACTTGTGACATCCTCCCAGCATCACCACGTCTTTCCAATCGACTGAATGTGTTCCTTCGCCCTCATTCTCAGTGAAGCAATACTAGAGTTTCTTGGATCGGCTGAGCACTGGTACGCCGGAGGTGGGGGGCACATAGAGCCGATGTGGGGCAGATGAGGACTGTGTCCCAGGGCTGGGGAGTTCAGGAAGGAGGTTGGCAAAGAAGAGGGCATGGAAGGGGGTGGAGAAGGGGTGTAAGTGCCTGGGAGGCCCTGCGAGCCTCCGATGAAGCCGGGGAGCGACTGCAGGGAGGTGGAGGTGGTGAGAGGGGTGGAGAGCCAGGGGTCCAGCTGCAGACTGGAGCCCAAGGTGCTGGTGGGAGAGCGGCTGAAAGCGAGCAGAGAGGAGGAGGTGTCCTGGAGCTTGATGGAGCTCACCTCCAGCTTCTCCTGCCGGCGCCACTTGGCTCGTCGGTTTTGGAACCACACCTGAAAAACAGAGGAGAACTTTAATTCCAGATTCAGCTGAATATATTGTGTCTGTCAATATGTGGATAGTAAGACAGAAACAAAACAGTGCTACTCTTAAAAAACCTAAAACCTTTTACATGAATTTTGAAAAATATTATAGTGTCAAAATGTTTCATTATCAGAAAAAAGTGTGAATATATTTTTAGAAACTGAGTGAAATTTCAACTTTTTAGTTTATTCGAATGTTGAATCTGTGACAAAAGACACTAGAATCAAATTAACGCCAATTTTTTTTGTTTGTTTGTTTTTAAACTGGAGAATGATAATGTTTTAATAAAAGGCTATGAGAACGTTTGTTATTTATTATTTTTTTTATATTTAACACCCCCTGACAAAATGTAATATGCACACAAATCAACCTAATACAAGGTTAATAATACAAAATATTAAACTGACCTGTTTGGATGTGTGGTATTGTATAACACTGTACTACTGTTCACTTTATGTCATTTTGAGAAAATCTTCTAATGTTGTTTATCATTTATTACAAACATTAAAGATGTTTTTTTGTGTGTGTGTGTGTGTCAGGAGTCATTATCAGTAACTAGTGCTTCAGGCCTATAGGCCGAAATAAAAGTGAGTGTACCTGCACTCGGACCTCCGGCAGGTTCACCTTCAGGGCCAGTTCCTCTCTGCTGTACACGTCCGGATAATGGGACTTCTCGAAAGCTCTTTCCAGTTCGTGGAGCTGGAAGGTGGTGAACGTGGTTCGGTTCCGACGGTGTTTCTTCTTGGGGTTTTCATCGTCGGACAGTTTACCGTCCATGTCCGGGGAGTCCGGACAAACCGAGGCTTCAGCCGTGCTGCTGGCGCAACAAACACCTGTGGAGAAAAAGAAGAAATAAAGCTGAGAATAAGGCAAAGTTTACATTTACTTCTTAAAAAAGAAAAGTCTGCTATAAACTAACTTTACTTTTTCCACTGTAGTTTATTTGTTAATTGTTAATTTGTTCGTTTATTGTGACTTGACCGTAATAAATATTTTTTTAAAAATGACATTTGACTCCAGAAATTATTATTATTTGGTGATTTTCTTGTGAAAAGGATAAATGTGTAAGGAAAGCTAGAGGTCTAAACTGTTTTAAATATATGTTTTGCGCTTTAATTGGCAGTTTAATGACTATTACTCACTGTCGAAGTTGTCTGAGTAGTGACTCTTCTTAACTGGAGCTACTATTACATTCCCGTTGCGCTCCGCATCTTTGACTTTTTCCGTCATGCTGTAGGAGGCTGATTTGTGGAAAAGGGTGTCCTCCTTAAATCCCAGTATCGCATCTATGCTGTGGCCCGTGGACGAGTTGTTCCCTGGGCTCTGCACGGAGCGTGCGGAGGGAGACAGGCGCTCATCCATCATCATCACTTGGGAGGGTGATCCAAGAAGCCACATTGGTCGGTGAAGTCCAAAAAGATGGGCAAAGTCACGCACACTCCGACGTCCTTCCAGATTGATCACTGCTCTTGTGTTTGGCAAAGTTCAGTTTATAGCCTGATGTTTGGAAACTTGCGCGCAAGAGGTAACATCAGTAAGACCGTGTTGCTCAGTGGTCATTGGAGCATCTTGAGAGGGGGCTTTTAAAGTAGTGCCTGCTATAAGACCCCCTGCTCATGCGGCAACCCCCGCCTCACGTCAGAGAGGGGACGTCCTGTTGGATTTGGCCTTGCTGGATTTAGGGGTAGCTGTGCGCCCATGCAGGCACAAGCACAACACCGTTCAAACTCCTCCCCTGCATCAAGTGCATCAGCCAGCGCTGGCTCTAAACCTACTTACATAAATCTTAAAACCATCTTTCCACTCCTCCAGATGTCATGTTCATGTCAGTCTGTGAAAAAAAAGAGGAAGATTAGGCCCACAGATTAAGTTACAACAAAATCATAATTGCAGGATTTCTGGTGAGGACATGGATTGCAAGATGACAGCTTAATATTTAATCAAAGTGTCAAGATATTGTTGCCAAAATGAATAGACAGTTCATTATGATGGCGTGTATTTGTTTTATTGAGCAAAAGAAGAAATGAAGCACCTACGGACACAAGACTTTAATGGGCTCATTAAATTCTACTAACGGTTCATGAACCAGATTTACACTCTGAGTTTCTTTAACCACTTTCTTAAAGGCGCTGAACCGAGTGGGTAACAAAGCCCAAACAATAACAATTTTGCACTATAACCACTTAACAGCAAACAAAGATTGACAGCAGTGTGGTAATCCTGCTTAAGGGGATTACATTATTTTACTCAAAAGAGTTAAAACCCCTAAAACTATTTAGCTTTTCCTAATTACAGAAGGTGACTTTATCCTTTGTTTGCCTAAGAGGAGCGGGGGCACAGTGAGAGAGATGCTAACTGAGCACTGCTTTAAGGAAGTATTATCTACACAAAACAAATACAGGGTACGGTCTTAAGATGTGTGTGGTGTTCTCAGTCAGTTTAATGTTTTATTGTTAAAGTATGTGTTTGACTTGGTGTTATAACTTAAAATGAAACATCTTTCAGCTGTCAGCCTTCAAAGTTACATGGACACAGGTTGAACCAAGCATTCAGATTAGCTCCAAAGCACATTTTGTTCTGTTTGTTCATGTTTTGCATGATCTGTATTGAACTCGGACTCTGAGATCATTCAAGTTAATTCCAGAGCTCTGGTCCTGTGTGGAGGAGGGAACAGGGTTCCTGGGCACAGACAGGTAAAAGGCCTCTAATACAGGAAATACAGCAATGCAATTTAGAGGAGAGAGTGAAGTTCATATTAAATTGAAATAACTACTGTATTTAGTTTTTATAAAACTGAACTATCAGTGCATGTTTTGTCTATGTTTGAACCATTTAGCCTGTCCATACACTTATACATAGCTCATGGTAATGTATTTTAATTTATCCACTACTTAATTAGAAAAGTTTGCTGTTCTATGTCCACATGGGGACACTGAGAAATACTCTCTATGTGCTCCATCTGCTATCTCAGTTCTGATATCCTCATCTGAAGAGAGAGAGACTGACAAACTTGGTTATACTGATCCTATTAAATAGTAATCTTCAGACTTCACAAATCCACAGACATTTAAACTTGGGTTAATGTGAAACTCTGAATGTTGGGGATTTCACCCCCACCTCCCCACCCTGCTTCTGCTTAATCATCCTCAACAAGTGTTTGGATACTGCCCAATTAAATTAAGACCCGTTTCTTTATTCGCTGCATCAACACTGACTGCAGATAGGATTAATCAGATGATTAAGCTTTGTATATTTAATGGTTTTAACAGAATTTCTATGTGTTGTCCACTTTGAAAGCCAGTCGGGATTTGAAATGTTAAATCAAAATGGAATATCCAAGAAAACAAAGCGGAACATGTATTTTATCATATACATATACAAGTAATATACATTTTTATTTGAACAATACATTTATTTATCACAGTTTGAGGCATATCTCCATACATTTCATCAGTATTTAAGTACAATGTTTTCAATTTTATGGAATAAATACTTCAGTATTTCAAAATTATGATTTGTGCAAATGTCTCTGCAAATGTTCAGGCTGGTCAGTTTTTATAGTAATTACAGTGTGAATGTGAACAAATCGCCATGTCAGGACTTACAAGATTACATAGCTTGTAATAACACCAAAAGAAAAATAATCGAATATAATATAAATAGATAATATAATTCATCCAAACATACATAAGATCTAGAATAACCAACAAATCAAAAGGAAAGGTGACATACTCATACAGGATTAGGTGCTTTTTTTAAAACTTGAATAAGGTTTAGGTCTTTGTATGTAATTTAAACACATCTTAAGGGACTAAACTGTCTCAATTTACAGCAAACTGAGAAAAACGTTAACATTACATAACACATAATCAGCATTCTGATATTAATTGTGGCCTGTGACCATATGAAACACATGTAAAAATGAATATTTTGCAGGGACATTCAGGGAAAATCACTTCTCTACATCATTTATCTAAACAATAATTATGTGTTTAACAAATATTTAAGTTGTTAATTACTGCCAAACAAGCTAATAGGGAAACTTTTACAGTACTGTATATCCTTCAGTAGAAGGAATACGCCTTAATTTTTTTCTGTGTGTGCTTTAATAAAAGGTAAGAGTTTGCATTTGCATTACAATGTAATGGGATCCCAGACTTTACAACACAACTTGGTCTGCAGACTCCCAGAAGGTGTTGAAATTCATTTTCTTGCACTCTTCTCTTCCCTCTCCGTCTTCTCCTTCTCCAGCATTTAAACACCAACATGTTCCCCGACCATTCACATGACGGAGCACTTCTCCTCTGCTTTGCTCTTCAGCTCGGTGACGGTGGCCGAAGCCTTCTCCTTCAGCTGGTCCATGTCCATGTTCTGCAAGTTTTGAATCTGGCCCATGATGGAGTCCTTGCCCTCTTCCTCCGTGGCGTCCTCGTCCACCATCTTGAGCAGCTCCTCTGGCACATCAACATCGTCCCCGGCCATCTCAATCATGTTCTCATCCTGCTCGCTCTGCAGACGACAACGCCAGGGCATCAAACATGGTCAAGAACCCAAAACACACACATATGACAATAGTGGTTAATACAGTATAAACTGCTAATATTGAAAAGGCCATCATGCTGTTTCCCTGCCTGATTTCTAAAACATACACTGTGTCTTCCCACTGCCGCACTCAGATCTGACAAAGTTATTTTCTTGCTGTGAATGCCAAATGTAGTGTAATTCAAACTGCAAGCAGGACAAATGTGGCATTAAACACACAGACAAACTGTAGATGTGTCTTAATCCAAGCTACAGCACTCGAGGATATTCTGCTGTCTGTGTGTTTTACACGTTTGTGAAGTGCACTCAAGCCTATTATTACTGTATTATCTCTATATGTACAGTGTGTGCTGTTGTGTCAAAGACAAATTAAAACCTTGTCCGACAAACTGTAACTAATCACTTAAAATCTAGAATAGTCATGCAATAGGCACTGTGCTGTGACTTCTTTAAACTTCAATCTGTGGGATTAGCTCAAACCTGCCTCTCTGAGTTCCAGTGATAGTCTAAAGATATCTTTATTAGCGCTACACGAGACCTTAATTCCATTAAATGAACAGCACTTTACTGTTTCTTATTTAAAATGTATACATAAACATATTTTTTTCTAAATCTCACTTGAAAACATGTACATTAGAGCCAAACTATAAGGGGAAACGATTCTCTAAGAGGCCTTGTAGAAAGAGTATTGTAGAAAATACATTTAAAGTCTAAGTTTCAGAGTTAATAAAAACATCATCATTTGTGCTTTTTCAAGCTGACAGACAATGTACAAATGATTTAAAGAAAGTCATTAGTTTTCTACGTATAGCCTGCTGTCATTGTGCCAATTACATATTCCCGGTTTTAATTTAAAAGACAAATGGTGAAAAGAAAAGTGCCCTTTGTTCAATACTGAACAATGGTGTTGTGTTAGGTTGTTAGAAACACCTCCAGCAGCCACATTCACCACTTTAATAGAAACTGAGTTCACGGTTTCACTATATAAACTTTACAAGTAAATTTTCAGCTCTAGATAGATTCACAGGATGCTATTTTAGTAGTTTACTTTGCCGACATACCTTCTTTGCTCCTTCCATCACACCTTTAAGAGTCCTTTTAAACTGGGCAGTTTACATCCGCTGAAGTAGTTCTTTCTTAAAGCCTGTTCTCGCTGCCTGGTGCTCCCTAATGAGCCTGGGACACCTGCTCAGTGGCATTTGGCTTTGTAAGACTCAAGGTGCAATATGGGACTCAGAGGCTAACGTCTCGAGGACGTTAGTTGAATGTCTTTCTCCACTAATCTGCTAGCACGGATTCTGCCTTCTGTTGGCCGCAGCTGCCAAGTGCTGCTGTTACACGGAGAACACCTCAGACTGTTTGTCTACCTGCGTGGTCAGGACACTTTACCACACATTATCACTGCAGCTCAGCTATTAAATGCTACTTTTTCCACCAGTCACTGAAGCACTGAACCACTTTAATCAAAAATACATCCTACATTAAATGATTCTGAAGCTCATTTGTAAGGTTTTCCTGTAAATCATTCATAGGGTTATATGCATGCTTTAAATATAGCAATTTAAATAGATTAAAAATGGTAATACCTTATGTTAATCCCTGCCTAGTTAGCATTTATAAGCACTATATACATATTTAATAAATTGTTTATCCTCCTCCTGCCCCATTGTACTAATATGTACCCTTTTAGTGGAAGCTGGTGTTTAAGAGATAGTGGGATGTAGTCATACAACCAAACCTGAATGAAAGGTTAAAATATGAGTAACACTGGAACCACAGCGTAAAACTCTCATGTGTTTACCTTTGGCAGTCTGTATTTTTCTCTGAGGCACACCCTGAGTGTTGCCCTCTCTGCCTTCTTGTGTAAGAAATCTGCATCTCTCGCCATCCTGAAATGGAGAGAAAAATACCAATGAGTGCTTTAAGCCTTTATTGTTAGAAAAGCTAACATCCCACCTTGGTTACTGTAAAAACAACATCTGCTGTAATCTCTCCGTTTAGAGCAAACAAAGAGAGGAGCTGAAATACCAAAAAGGTGAAATATAGAACCTTGTGTTTGTGCATGAGCTTTTGTTTATCATCGTCAGAGCAACATAATGAAATGTTCAGCATCAGGATTTTCATAACAAAAAAGCTTTGCTCGCAGTATTTTATCCAGTTTGGCTTTTTTGTATCTTCAACAAACAGATAAACAACACAGACAATTATGACAACATCCATAAGCACTGTGAAGTCCATCTGATTAGCTGTAATTTTAGGGTGGATTTGGACATCACACGTTTCTAATAACCCAAATTCAATATCGTTGAACATAATTGCTAATATTCCTGTGCAGCAGATCTTTTCCTGCTCTTCATATCAGTGTGATCAAAATCTAAAATTATCAGTGAACGCCAATTTAACACATCTCTCAGTCATTCATTATAAATATCAATTACTGTAAATGTAATGGCTGTTTTCCCCTAACTGCACTTTGTGAGACTGTGTGTATCCCTTTATTTTCAAGACTAGACACACATATTTCCCCTCAGCCAATTAAAGATGGTATTATTAGGCCAGACTGAGTCAAGCAGATTTGAAATCAAGCCAAGATGCTGCAACTCGAACTGTAGAGCAACAACAACAGAGCGCAGAGTGGTTTCTAACAAGACATTAACACACTCCTAATTGTTAAAATGTCCATTTTAATCAGGCAGATAGTGTGCAGTAGGCACTACGGTAGATAAAATGTCAATTCCTGTTGTCTTTTAAAACAAGTAGGTTCATTCCCCAAACATGAGAGTAGTTCTGCTGGATTAATCTTGTTACGTAATACTGACTGACCAGGACCGCTTGAAGCTGCAACCCCCACTCAGCTTCACAAAAGACCAAATAATAGAAAATATTTTTTTACAGCATTACAGCATATTACTAAAATGTCTGCATTAGTGGGCAGCAGCATGGAAACAGACAAAACCAAGTTACTCCATAAATTAATAGTGACATAGTAAAGACTTTAAATTAAATGTGTGAATAATGGATGCAGGCCTTTCAACAAATCAATAAATGTACATTTATGCAGGCTTTTCTGTTTTGTACATGACATTTTTCAGCTGCTTATTCTTGATGCAGAATCAGATGACAGATTATGAAAGATTATTGATCCAGGTTCAGCATGACCTTCAGCTTCAGTGGATTATTATGTAGAAAAACGTTGGAAAAAGAAAAATATCTATGTATCTATAACTGTGTATACATGGTCAATAAACTTTTATCAACAGCCTCTTTGATGAAGGTTAGGTTTATATGTGAATGATATTGTTAAGTGTAGTTGCAAAACAGGGGATAAGTAAACAGCGATGAAGTAGATAGCAGCTTGTCAAGGTCAGATTACACTCTGCAGCCACACTGTTACTGGGCCAATGGCATGAATTCATAGTGAAGTTCAGTCTGTGTTCCTACTTACTTCTCCTCCACCAACTGCTTTTGGTACTCTTCATACTCCTCGCGTGTCATTCCTGCTGCCTTGGCTGGATCAGAGGGGGTGGCCTCCTCTTCTTTGTCACCTCCACCACCAAGACCCATTCCTGACAGGGGGTTTCCAATCATGCTCTTGATCAAGAAAGCCATCTCGAGTTATGTGACCGTTTACTCTTTTTCTGAGAGGAAAAGGCGGCTGTTCCCCTTATGGTGTCCTCTGCTTTGACTTCCTATAGCTGTCAAATCCAGTGGTAGCTCTCTAGCTAACCTGCTGCTTGTCTATGCAGCCAAGGACACACTGACAGCAAGCAACAGACACATGCACTGACACTAACACACACACACACACAAAACGTTTGGCATCGGCCATAATCTGGATTTAATCCTCCCCGTTCACTATACTAAGAGGCAGATGGCCTGTTTTCGCTCTATTTTTAAATCATGCAGACCTGTGGGAGTTTATTCCTTTATTGATTTTGACTCTTCTCTTTTGTCTTTGGTAGAAGGAGGTGCAGCACTTATCCTTTTTTTTTTTTTTGGAGAGGGTAGTCTTCAGTTACAGAAATACACATATGCTACTTCTGCCCACTGGTACTTAATCATATTAGTAAAGTACGGCCCGGCCCCTGTGCAGCTTATACTGCTGAAACCAAGCAGAGTAGAGAGAGAGGAGCGGGATTACAGTCTTGTTTATCCCCACTGGACCCTTCCTTCATGCCGTGCTATTGTTCAGTGGGAGGATGATTGACATGAGGATGAGAGATGGGGAGGAGACCGCTTTCACTGATTCTGATCTCAACCCACCGCTCCATCACACCTGCAAACTAGGTGAAGGACTTGTAGAACAATCCATACAAAATATAATCTGTAGTAAACTGCTTTAATATCTAAAAAACATTTAGATATTAGTTCGTTTTTTTAGGATAGACAGTCCACTCTTTTTGATATTCCCACAAAGTAGCTCCACTATTACACAATCAGTCAAATGTTAAAGTTAAAGTTAAATTAAATGTAATATTGAATACTATTACATGTAGCTGAACATGGGACAAGACTGTTTAATTTCATACATACATTTACATCCCCCCAAGGATGAGCTGTAGTAAGTGGCGATCTCCTAACTTTTAATCTAGAGCCTCTACCAGGTAACAATTTGTTCTGTCCCAAACCTGAAAACTTCATTATATTCGCAGCTGTGTTTAATGTTTGTTAGCCTGCTAACATGCTAAACCAAACATTATCCCTACTACATACTAGCATGTTACCATGTTCAGCCTTGCAGAACCACTCACAAGGCTGTAGACATTTTCTTAAGTCTGTTCTCAACAATGAGCACACACTACAGAGTCATTTGTTTTCTGTTTATTAATTGTTCAGCCAGAGGAGATGTCAGATTCGGACTCAGTCAAAATGGATAAACAGAAGCAGACATCTCCTCTCTGAGTTTATAATCACCAATAGTTCAGCATTATTTTATACAAAATTGCACATTTCAAAACACAGGTTTGTTTTGTTTTCAGTTCAGTTTCATAATATGAGACTTTAGCTGCTGAAAACAAACTCTAATGATTTGACCAAGCAAAAATACTGTAAGGAACATGTTACATCATGTTGGAGATCCAGAGCAATGTGTCTCACACTAGCATTCATACATTTACTGACGAAATTAAAAATCTGTAATTAATTAAAACAAACTTTTTCAACAAAACCAATTTTTTCAAGTACAATAACTTACAATCTGAAAAAAATCAAACTAAAGAAGTTGCCAAATGGACATTCCACCATTCACACTTTTATCTTGGAAACCCACGTTTCATCAAAAGAACTTCTTTGCAGCTGCTTCTTGTTGACTTCTGCAGGACACAAGAGGAGACACAAAACATTAGTGAGTCATTTAATCCAATTCATCCACAGGCACATGTACAGTCGCTTTCCAAAGCGTAATCTACATGAATGGCATTTTAGTTTTGTACATTGTGCTGTCCATTTTATTTAAATTAAAAAAATGCTGTTTTTGCCAATTAAGCTACAATATGGAAATTTGAGAAAAACATGGTCACTTCTTAGTCCTCTTAGAAACCCATATTCTATAGCACAGTATAAAAATCTTAAATGAGATATTTGAAAAAGAACACGGATCAAAATTAGAGATCACTTTCAGGTACCTCCCAGTTATTAGTGTTAATTTAACCCCTGGTTCTAATTTCCTAAATTATCTGTCAAACCCTTTTTAACTGGCCAAACTTTCCAGTTTTCAATTACTTTGTGAGATGGTGAGCTGTTCTAAAGTGACTGGACCCCTCCAGCAGCAGGTTGTCCAGATGAAGGCAAAACAGATGACGATGATCAGCCATAACAAGAGAAGTTGGTTGATTGGTTGAAATCTGTGATTTCTAGAATATTGTATCTTTACAGTGTCACAAACTCCTAATAGTTCCCAAAGAAGGCTGACTGTCCACAAAGGACAAATGCAAGAGAGGACAGTATGACATGGAAAATGTCAACGGACAATCGGTTCAACACTGCACCTCTCTCTCTGTCTCCTCTCACCACTTTAGTGCCGAGCAGGGAAAGGATCTGTCTCGTCATTCAGTGCCTCAACATTTAGGAGCATTTGGACTGAAAG
Organism: Anabas testudineus; assembly: GCF_900324465.2. NCBI lineage: Eukaryota > Metazoa > Chordata > Actinopteri > Anabantiformes > Anabantidae > Anabas > Anabas testudineus. The sequence goes on along the minus strand of NC_046621.1, from coordinate 6,768,962 downwards.
CCCACTCTGCAGTGACCAAACCTCTCATTAGCAGGAAGAGTGAAAAGGGTGGACTGGGGAAAGACTGAACCCAGTTTTCTGCAGCAGGAGCTGGGCCGAGTGAATGAGTGAATGCAAATGTTTATCAGAACCTTCTTCGACAACATGCAGTTCCTTCCCTGCATTCATCACCCAGTCAGCCAACAATTCATGCAGGACTGTGCCCCCTGTCACACAGCCAGGCAGGTAAAATGAAAACACTGAAATAATTAAATGACCAGCCCAGAGTCCTGATTCAAACCCAATAGAAAACCTCTGGAAAATCCTTGGCGACAAAGTTATGGCTGAGAAACCCACTACAGTCACAGAACTATGGAAGAGACTGGAAGAAGATTGAGAGACTAGTGATGTCCTGTAGCTGCAGCTGTGCTGACGTCATTCAAAGCCTTTACACCTCCTACTAATTGACTGTTGTAACCTTCAGAACATATTGTTGTAATCTTTTGCTGTTCTCTAATTTTGATCATTGTGTTTTTTGCAAAATAAAAAAAAGTGCTTTGGTCATTTTAAAACACTGCTCTAGCAGCAGACACCAAACCACAATTTGAACTAACACAGCAAAGGGTCTGTACACACCACCACACAGGTTTCAGTTTTTTAAAAATACCACTGACACCTTACTTGTACATGATGTAGCACAGGAACAGGACTGATTGCACGACTATGAAGATTGCGAAATGAACAGTGGATAAGCACGAAGGCATGGGAGGCACCTCGGGGCACTTCACAACCTTCTCAGCAGGATTCTGTGAAAACACACAACAGAGAGTGACAGAGCTCAGTCAACTGAATTGTGATGTGTTCAATAAGTGGCTCTGGGTGATATTCCAGAATATGATGATTAGTACCTGAGCATTACGCTGCACCAGGTGCTCCACATCCCTTTTGACTGTGTGCAGATGTTCCTTGATGTCATTGAAGTGCTGAATGGTCTCATATGTCCCTATGCCTCCTGTATTTCCCTGGTGTTGGGCTGAGCCGATCTGTTTCAGCGACTCATAAAAGGAATTTCTGCAGAGACAAACAGAAGATACACTCAGTGCTATAAACATTAATGCTACAACCATTTACCCAAAGGACTGAAATAAATAAGTTCAACAGCCTTTTAATACCACATTAATATCTCAGCAAAATAGTCCAAATGTTTACCTTTCACAATGTGATACATGTTTTGAGTGAATTCATGTTGGGAAACACGATGTACACTAAATATGCTATGTGGTATCATTTATTTACACTAATACAAATTGTTCAAATGTAATCTTTTAATCCCTATTCACTGGAGGCTACACATTCTCAAAGTTTGAAAAACAGAAAATTACCATCTGATAAAAGAGGTCATGATTGCTAAATTAATCCCTTATAAAAACATGTTCTTACAACAGATTACAAGTCCAGTGGGTTAAGAAACAGATCACAGAGGAACAGTATCTGGCATATGCAATCCAGAGTCTAGACATGATGCTAAAGACAAAATAAAAATTGGGATTGGAAAAAAAAAAGGATGTGCAAACTGTGAACAAATACATTTGGTGACTGTAAGCGTAAAGAAGCTTTATGTGTTCCCAAACTAAGAACAGAAGAGGACATGTTTCAAATAAGAAAAATAAATGCGTATGTCTCACATTGGCGACTCAGCTATACAGAGAGTAGGGGTACGAAAATAAGGAAACACTTGATTATTATTATCACTCTTGTTTTTATCAATTAAATATAAAGCCACCAGCCAGTTATCTAAGTTCAGCTTACCTACTGGAAACAGGGAAAAACATTCAATCAACTACATGTAGATTGATGTTTTTTGTTCCATTTCTGGACACAGTGTCCAATTATATCTAATTATATGTCTAATGTTAAACTAACCTTAAGTATCTTTGAACTTTAGAAAAGCACAATTTATGATTAATAGCATTAAACACCATCACTAACATTTACTAATCAGATACATAAACCCAATGATGTCTCTATAGTTATACTATAGTTATATTATATCTGGCATATACACGTAAATATCACCCATTATTTCCTAAAGAAAAAGAAAAACTGGTTATAATTCACCAGTAAAAGTTTGTATTGTCACTTTCAATTTCTCTGGTAAACCATTGTGATAAGATAATGAACATGTCTAAGCCTGGATCATATTCCTCAACAAAATGTAATTTTTTAAAGTTGATTACTTACAAGGAGGAAGCAATAAGTTTCTGTTATTATCATAAACATATCTAAGATGATTATAAAGAAAAGGTGACTTGACAAAAGAAAGTAATTCCAGCAGCCTTAGTAAAAAGAAAAAAAAGCCCTGTGGGGGGACTGTGACAAGAAATCAATTGGAGGGGAACCATGTTTTGCCTGTTTATGACAGATGTATTTAAAGACTACTAATCTGACAAGGGTAAAATGGTGCTAAGATGTGGCCTTTTCTTGCTCGGCCACATGGCTGCAGTCTGACAGGATGGCCAGGGACGACATATAAACAAAATCTAATTTGTTTTGCTGAGAGGGGGAAAAAATCTCCCATCAGAAAGTAAGTGAGCATTTATTAAACCCTACATCTAATCTTCATCTCCTACAAGTGACCCATTTATGAAAAGAAACCCCTCCTTGGATATCCAGAGAGTCCTATCCTAAACTCTGTGTTTAAAAGACGAGTCAAGATAAACTGAGTGCTTAATCTACATGTACATAGTAATACAGATTAGCACATTAGAGAGAGCAGCTGCAGCCTTTTGCCAGGGTCTAAAATTATTTACTGTTTTCCCCTTCCACTTATTCACTTATTAATCCCTGGATAAAAGGAGCATATGATTCATATAAGTGTGCTCAGGTTCATGTGAGTTATAGGTCAAGAATATAATAAAGAACATCATGTATGCAAAATCTTTGGAGGATGAATGTCCTGTTGGATTTAGGACATTTAAACAGCTTGTTCTTTAATGATACAAGAGACTAAAAGATTAATATTACCTACACTAAAACCTTTAATATTATGTCACTCTGATTAATTCTTTATGCAGATGGTGTGACAAAATTAAGGCAGGCAAGTGGCAGTGGATGTGCAATTATTGAATAAATACACAGAATATCTTTGGCCTTTGAAAGACACCAAGTAGAGATGGAAATTAAAGAAATGGGGTCTTCAGTTTCAACAATTCAACAATTCATAGCTGAGCCAAAGGTTGATGAGCTATAAATTAGACCACTACCCATTATTTAAGGTAAAACAGTGAAGAAAAAACTTTCACTAATCTACTAATCAAAGACAGGTTTCTTCAATCTTCTGTTGCTTACAATAACCTGACTCTAGCGATACAAAAGCACAAATATGCTTTTACCAAGAGATACAAGCTTTAAGCATAAAAACATATTATGTACAACTAATCAGGCTTACTCAGCGTAACTATCCAACTCAAATAGTCATTTGAGCCTTTGCCATGGAAGGCACACCATCATATAATCCCTTAAGCTGCATTATTTTAGCATTAAAAAACAGTGCAGGCTGAGAGTGGTAAGGAGACCACTGCATAGTTAAAGAAGATTACAAATGCATATTACTGTACCTATCATATTGTGATTACAACGTCTAAGCAAAGACAGCATTCGTATTCAAACCTTTCAGACTCACCTTTTGGCTTTCCCACGTGACCAAAACTAAAATCTAAACAATATGTCCAAACATTTACAAGACAACATGTTTTTGCAACTGTTATATATAAAAAAAGGAACTTTTAATGTCCTCATATTTCATCAAGTGCAAGCAGAGACACTGGTTTCGAGCTAAGAGTAGGGCAAAAACAACAGCTAAATTTCCAGAGTGACTTGTTTACCTCAACTCATTCAGGTTTCTGAGAACTTCCTGCTGGGTGGATATGACGGAGCCAAGCTGCTGACTGGCAGAATCCATCTGAAACAAGGTTAAACACATCAGTGTTGACGTTTGATAAAGCTGTAATAAAAAGCTTAGATAACCTGTCATAAAAACAGTTTGGTTCAGCAGGAAGAGACAGAGCATGGTGTTTTTTCTTTGTTGTTGTGTTGTCACATTAGTTGATTTTATGATCAATGCCTTTTAAAAATGAATAATGTGACTAGAAGTCTCTTAAAATTCATACATTTTTGTTTGTGTGAAAAGGGAACCTCTACAGTAAATGATTTATAATGTCACGCTGTCCATTTGGTGTAAAAACTTTTTCTCCTTGCACCCACCTGTCCCAACTCAGGTGTCGTCCCCTTCTTGGCGATCTCATCGGTAATAACAGACACATAACGGCGTTGCTCATCTAGGATCATGGCGAGCTGCCGGTGGAGCTGTTTGATCTCCAGATGGATCCTGTTCTGGCCTTCAAACACCTGACGGATCTCCCTTTCATTTACACTTTCAAACAAGTCCTCAACTGAAAAGGAAAATTTTAATCCGAGATTGTAGCCGATTATTAGAAAATCTAAATCTATAAATGTTACCTGAGGTACTACAAAAGTGGTAAAGTATTTTATATTTTGTATTTGTTTCTGAAGTAGAAAACACAAGAACAACTTTACTCTTTTTAAAAAAAGAATTCTATGTAATTTACATAATCAGTTGGAGCATTTGATTTCAGAAAACTAACTTGGCTGTCCTTGGACGTCTGGGTGCTCTTTCTGAAACTCCTCTTTCTTTTTGTCGAGCTCTTGCTGGAAGTTCTGAAATTCCTCCTGGTACTTGTCCTTCTCTTCCTTAGGAATCTCAGATTCAGGTGGGGGCTTCAGAGAGAAAGACAAAAAAAACCCTCTCTGAACTCAATAGAGGCCATGCTTAGACTATAATGTGCACATGCAGACACACCGCTACAGAAATGTGAATGGCAAACACAGGACTAGGAAAGTACGGGGAGCTGTAGGAAAACGTAGTTACCGGTTGCTGGCCTGGCTCTGTGAGTCTGAATAGCAAGAAGGACAAAACATCATGGTCATCTGATGGAGGAAACAAAATCTGAATTAAAAAATGGTAGGGAAGCACTGGAACGGGTAATACCACCATAATTACAGAATAATAACCAGATGACAGTCGTATTAACAATGTTTATTGTCTCTGATAGGTTGGCAGCAGGCTAAAAACAGAAATAGTATAAATGATAGGAGGAACATCCAAGTAATAATTCAAACAGTAACAATGAAAGTAGTGTTAAAATGCACAATATCCCGATAAAAGAGTAGTAACAGCAGTATAATAACCTCAAAATAATGATGTAATGTTGGGGTGTTGTTTTGGCAAGACAAGACAAAGTGCAGGAAAGACCATGATTAATAACCAGACAATAATAGTTAAAAGTCTCTAAACAAATAAACATTAAACTATAGGTTTGTATTCATTTTCTTCTACTCAAGATAATATTTTAGCTGGAGAGTTCTGACCAGAAAATGTTAACAAGGGTATCACTGAAAAAACAACAAATTAGTGATATCACAGCTGAGTATTTTTGCTCTAACTCCACAAGTCAGATTCCTAAAAGACTCAGAAACTCGATTGTGGTGATGACATACAGTGAGAAATACAGCGCTTTTGAAAAAGTACTTCAAAACGTTAATAATAGATTAGTACCTGCTAAACCACCGGTGGCAGCTGAAATGCCAAAGAAGCCCTCGCTGGGAATGATCATGTTGTCGACCTTAGTGCAGAACTCATAGTCGTCTTTGTCTGGAGTGAAACCGTTGTTGATCATGACCTGGTGTAAAGGAAACAACAATACTACTACACATACACAGATGATAGGCTCCGTCACCTATACTCAGCATGTGTGTGTGTTTGTAAGTGTGCATTCATGCTTGTCTCCTACCGTTAGCGTCTTCTTGTAGTACGTCACTTTGGCTCTGACAGGGTAGGGTTTGTTGCGAAAGTCCCGTAAACATGTACCGAGGGCTTGTGTGGTGCCGTCGCTGGGGGAGAACAACACTTTGAGACAAAACTCTAACTTTACAGTGCAGAGCTTCACATAGACAGAGTACAAGAGTGGAAAAACACATGATAAGAGATCATTCTATAAGTGAATAACAGTAATGTCTGTGTATGTTTTTGTAAACACTTATTTAGTGGTATGGAAAACACTGGAATTCTAAGACAAGGGGGAAATGGCATTGAAAAAGTGATTTAAAGCTTTCACTGGCCCAGGGGAGATTAGGAAAGACAAAGGATTATTTACTTTCCAAGCAAATATAATCATATTTCCTAATCTTCTTTAAGTTGCTGATGACATCAGAGCAGCACAAAAGAAATATTTACTTACTTTTGATGGTCATAAACAAGTTTCCCATTGTTTCCCACAACAATTATAGCCGGGTTATTTTTCTAGAATGAAGATGAGAAAACAACGACACACATTAATCCTTTTTTCATCTGAAGGCCTGAGACGGCTTTGTTTTTAGCTAATCTTATTCTAAAATATTAATCCCATACCTGAGCACAAATAAATGATATTTAAACGTGAATATGAACGTGTTTGTTTTGCATAAGACAGACAGCAAAAGTAAAAAAAGAAATGTAAAACAAACACTTTTTCAGCACCAAAACAAACACTTAAAATGCTTAATATAGTAGGATCATCTTGCACTAATATTAGTATTTTCAATCCACCGCCTCTGTGACTACAAAGCAGCTGATAACAGCCAAACAGAAGCCGTCTTTGTAAACTAGTCGTCTCCAAACAAGAACAGAAAGGTTTGACACTGCGTTAGCTTTGGGACCAGCTCTCTTTCAACACAAGCAGATTACAAAACTCTGGGAAATGCTTACTTGACACCAACCTTTCCATCATTGTCAAAAGAGTCAAAGAAAATTCCAACTCCGTTCCATTGGTCGGCAGCTCCGTACACGGGACCGTCAAGGCCTTGTGAGGACGTGAACCACACAGCCTGTAAAACAATGAAAAAGTGGTACAAATATTTTATACAGCAAATGTTTAATATTATATTATAAAGTAAAAACATGTGTAATAAAGTGTAATATAGTTTAACAGGAGGTTTCTGACATGTGGCGTGCCATTTGGAAGAAGCGAAAGCCTTAGTTGATGCCAGTTGTTAGTGTCAGTAGGTGTAGTTGGTGCATCACTTTACATAAAAGGAAACAGATTGCTCTACTACAGAACACCACAGTTTCACTAGTCCTTACCAAACCATCAGCTCCCATTCTGCCTCTTCCAGACACTCTGAAGGTCACCTCAGCCTCCCAGTGCTCGAACCTGACTTTGTTTTTTGTCCACACAGAGCCCCTCTGACTCCTGAGGGATGGCGTGATGCGCACCTGGTCTGCACTAGGAATAGCATCTGATGTGGAGGAGAGAGTAAGTTAAGTTAAGCTTGATGTTGCCTGTGATTATATTGCAGCATGATGATCTACAAGAAAACATTCATCCAAAAGTAACCTGCAGTGACAGATTACCCTTATTCTTATTTACTGTAGACCAGCGTTATCAGGGTGAGTCCACTCTCTAATCTTTAAACTGTCTCATTAGCTGATTTAGAAACTGTAGATGTATTTGTACAATCCAGGTTTACTACTTGATATCTCTAAATAGACCAACAGCACAGGCCTAATGTAATGGTTGACAGAATAACTTTTGAAATAATGGTTGGAGTAAACAAACAACCTCCAGATGGACTTCCTGCCAGTTCCGAGGTGGGTAACCTTCACGTTATCCTCCATCTAAAACTAGGAGATTGCTAGGAACACTTAAATGAGCTGATTAATTCATAATAAAACACTTCTTAGCTAAGCAATGCTGATCTTGAATTCGCAGTGTGTTGTCAGGTAATCTCTCTCTCTCGACACTTATTGACTGTCAGCAAATATGCCAGCAACTGGATAACTCACTGTGTGATGCAAGACTCCAAAGGCCCATTTTAAAGGAGGAAAGTTCAATACCTCAGTTGCATGTTTCCGCACGGGCTCTTGCAGCATTAAGGACCTTTAACTTGCTGTTTCTATAACATAACATGCCACCAAGACTAAAGCTGAGACGCTTAAATCTATGAATTTCCTGGTGCACTTTTGAATAGACAAGCAAACTGCTGCCACTTGTGAACATTGGTGCAGAACGGAAACGCGCTCGTCACCAAAGCTGCGCTGCCTTCACGCCGCATTGATGATAAAAGTATAAATACGGATACATTGAAACATCTGGCGATAAGAAGCGCGGTGATGTTGACAGCTGGATACAAACTTACTTCCAGTGTGGATCCAGAAGGGGATACTGCCGTCGGTTTGAGCCAGGTGCGGTCCTTTGAAGCTGTATTTGTACTCGAACCGGCGGTGAGGAAGCTCCTGTGTCGCCGAGGCGCCCGAGGCAACATCGGCGACACCGTGGTGAAATATTAAGGCAGCGAGAAAAGTTAATACCAACACTGGAGCCGTGGCTGCAGCCGGGCGCTGTGCTATGGACACCGCCATGTTTCGGTATCACTGCTGACGTAGCGCTGAGACCACGAGCATGCCGGGATGTCTGCAGGGCCAACAGGGCGCTTTCTCATTGGACGGTTTTGTTTTGTCTTCGAGCCCCCCCCTGTCCTCTGTCCCCCCTCTGTCCCCTGTCCTCTGTCCTCTGTCCCTCTGTCCGGAGACAGAACAGGTCAGTGCAAATCACTGTATGAGCAGGGACGCAGTACAGAGGGGACTAGAGGAACCTGGAAGTGCCCAGCCGCCCCCCAAAACGCCAAATAAATAAATAAATTGTACAAGCAACATGCATTTTCTTTGGCTTCCTGCTAACACTTGCACTCATTTGTTTATAAAGTATATAGTTAATAATAATAATGCACAACATAATGTGGTCTGACACCACAGTATTGCAATACATTTAAATTAAAGTGACAATAATGATTATTTATTCATTTGAAATAATCTAAATACAGACGTCCACTATACTTTGTGCACACAAATCTACTTCCTGTGATTTTTATAATTTTGTGCATGTTTTTTCATGAATTGAAGCCAAATATATGTTTCCAGTATAATTTAGAAGCTATGGTTAGCATTACATAGTTTGTCCCTCAGAAAACACAGACAGAAAAGTTTATTTTTCCACCATATGTCATTAGGCTGTATATACTAGTAGTAAATCAGCTGACAAATCCCAATGATCACTGTAAACTTGAAATGTGAAATGTTGCCTTAATCAGTTGCTGCATCACCTTTGCATCACTACACCAGCTCGTAAACCTGCTTAAGGTCAGTTACAGGTTAGGTGACAGTCTTGCCGGCTGCAGAGGCTTTCACTGCTGTATGAAAGCCTCAGTGGGAGATGGGAGATTACACAATAATATGCCCCCCTTGCTTTTTATTTACCAGCTTCCTCCTATTACTTCTGGAGGTGAAGCATCACTTTCTGTGAGGGCCTGTGATTGTGGGTTCAGGAACGAACCCCAGAACAAAACAGACTATTGTGGTGACACTAATCTAGGGATTTTGACTATTCTAGGAAATGATCAGCAAATGGTAAGTGCTACTGCAATAGAGAGATAAGAGTTTGTACTGCAGCAATTTCACATGCAAAGACACAAAATACAGTTTCTTCATCATCCTATATGAACAGATGTGGTCTATTACGGAATGATTTATCCACATTCACAACAAGTAAATGTAGTTATGTTTGTATATATATTATTAGTATTGTAGATATATCAACAGTATCGGAAATATTACAGCTAAAAACTACAATCTGTTCCCTCCTGTGCCTTTGTTACGTTCTCTGACATTTATGCGCTGTGTTGGGCACCAAATAATGGCCAATAAAAAGCAAACAAAGCATAGAAATGTGCCAAGTATTTGACAACACTCACCACAGGTTTAGTTTTGTTTGTCATTGGTTATTGGTTGTGTTTGTATAGTCATCTAGTTTTATCCCTGTCATTTTCACACATTTCTTGGCCTCAATGAGTTGTTGAATCCACAGAGGATTAAATGACTGACTATGTTTTAAAGATGTGTTAAGAATGAAGTAAATAAGGCAAATACTTTTTTTCTGTGTTTGTGTTGGTGGAGTTAATGTAAAAGTTGACTTTATGGAAACACAACAGCTTTTGTCAAACTGGTTTTCACATAGTGTTTAAATAGTATAGTAAAAAAAACACTCTAAAAGCACACCAAAGTTGTATGTAAGTGGAACATGTGAAGTTATAAATGATGTGCTATCGCTTGTAAAACATTAAACACAGTGGATTTAGGGAGCACAAAATAGAGGCCTGCGTTCTTTGTCTGTGGAAGTCCTCATTAGAGAGTTAAACCACACTCTTTGTTAGGAAATGGAGATTTAAATAACAATAGCAATGCTAATGGATCCATTTATAGGTGAACAATGGGGACCTGTAGGATGTTAATGGGTCACTGAGACTGTGAATAGCCTATCACATGAGTCAGCACAAATATTTGGTCAGTGAATTATATTCTGTTGGAACTGTACTGTGTCTTGGAAGCAAGTTAACCTGAGCTTGTAGTGTATTTTATTTACTGTAGCCAGCAAGAAAAAACATTTAAGCATGTGTTTGAATTATACCATATTACCATACTGTTTATGAGATACTCTTGGAGTTCATTGGGTCTGCGGCTATTTTTATATATATATATATATATATACAGTACATTTTTTAAATTAGAAGTTTTGACCACAATTATCCCTTATATCTTAATATTTTTCACCATTTGCTTTGTTTATTGCAGGCCATTATTTCAATATGTCGACTAACAAATGCAAACTCATAACGTTTGTGCTGTGCATGGGGCTACTTGTCCCTGCAGGATGTGGACCTCTAAAGATGTTTGTATTACCCATGTCACATTTGGGGGAAAGGGAGAGTGGCTTGTTACCTCCTGGTGTGATACTAAGGCTTAGTTAAATGAAGCTTGTTGCCTCATGATGTTTATTCATAACTGAAAAGCACAAAGCAATCCATTATCATATGAACACCATGTCTGCTGTGAAGACAGCATGCAAAGGAAATGTCCCATGGTTGAGACTACTGTGCTCCTCAGTTACAAGCATGATGTAAATAACAATCTCCCTGTGGAGGATCACATCAAGGAATTTAGAGTTTTCAGTAATGTAAAGACTGGCTTTACTGCGGTATTATTTGTTGCCTCAATTCTGCACACACAGGCCACATACTCACCCTCAACAATACAGAAGCTCTAAACCTTTATTTGAGATTGTTTCAACACAGTCCAGTGTGGTCCAGGGAAGAGAGGGCACTTATTGTCCACTAAGGACTATGCCACATTCATTTGAGGAGCAGCCCTCTCTCATTATTACCAGACACACTAAACGATGGGCCCAAAACAATACAGAACAGATCCCTTTATGCACACAAGTACCCAACGTTTCAGCAACCACTGTGTGCCCTCCACCACTCCCTCTTCTTTTCAGATACCTGCACATAAGTGAAAGACATGGAGGACACAAAGGATGTCCTCAACTTTCCTTTTCTCCCATTCTGTGAAACAGGCCCATTTTAAAGCTTTTATTTGTGCAAAGCCTCTCATTAACTCCACTCATGCTGCCTCCCTCGGTTTGCCATTGCTTAAGTACTGGGTGTTGTAAAAAAGCTACCAATTAGTCCCTCATCAGCTCCAATTAGAGGAGACAAAGCCTGAGTAAAGATAACTCAATGGGAGGGAAAGGTGGAAGGGCGAGGGCCGTGCATGTGTTCCTGTGTGTGTCCACACATATGTGCGTGCTTGTGTTTGTGTACATGTGTGGAGCCTGAGCCGGCACAACATAGCCTGTAATCATTGAAGAACTTGTGGTCATTCAGTTTGACCCACTGCAGCACAGGTTCATTCACTCTCCAGGCTCCTCAGCGGACCCTTTTCTCAGGGCCAAGTGTTGCTGTGCTGGGAAGACAGGCCCCCCAGGAGTCCCAGAAAGAGAGCTTTTCAATCCTCTCTACCTGTTTGCAGCGTATAAAGCACTTAAAGCCAAGCCGATCTTTCATTATTGTCTCCTTCACTCTGAATACTTCCTTAAATGTAGGTCTCAACAAGAGCAAGCCCTTTTAGATGGGGAAATAGGGGATGTATGTTAAGGGGGTGCCTTTCACCTCATTAGAATTTAATTTGCACTGTCTTGTAATTATGTTGGAGGGCAACAATGTATTTTTTCATAATATTCTTCACTGAATGGGGATTTTTGGGGCAGACAATTTGCTGCCCACACTAGTGCATTAATTAATGAATTGGGTAACACTAATTTTCTCTATGCTGCCTCTTTCTGTCTTCTCCATCTGCTTCTAGACGTTCTGGGCAGTTGTACTAATAAAATTACCTCATTAAGGCCTTTATTGCAGCACAGTAACTCAGTCATTCATTTGCTATTAAACATTTTCTTTGGGAGGGGGGCTGGGTGTGTGACTGTTCCCATTCAGTGTTGCATGTTTTTGTGGGTAGTTCTAAATAATGAGGAGGACAAGCAGGGAGATATAATTAGGAGCAAGGGGCCACTTCAGCAAATATTTGAAATCTTTTAAGGCTGGCCCTTGCATGATGGTGATTAATTACTTCCAGAAGGCAGTTTGAAGAAATCTATTGCCAAGTTTTTTTTCTGTCTTTTTCTGGATGCAACAGCCTTGTTAAAAGGATGTGCACAGAACTTTAATCTCGGCCCCGTCTTTGATCAAATGCAAATCCTGACATGCACTGTTCTCTGAAAATGGTCTCATTATGAAACAAATACAAAACATGTAAACAATGATGTAGTGTTTAATGAAGGTGACATCTGACTGGTTTGTAGGAGACCATGGCATGTGTTGAAAAAAATGAACAGATCTCATTTTGTTCTGGATGACTGTGGGACTGTGACACAGTAATATCAGTAATTATCATGGTGCTATGATCAGTTTATTTTAGTTCACAAGAAAGAGTGTAGATGTTATTTGATGTCTGTCAGAGACAAGTCATTTGTTAAAAGACATTAAATATTATTCTCTTTACTTCTATCAGTAAACAAGAAAGAAGACTACTATGCATGATGTATAACCATTGCCACAAAGCTTTAATTATGATTGGAAATTAATTATATTTATGTTTGTCTATGGAAACTACATTTAAAAGTTTACTGAGTTCACTGAAAACAACCTGTTGGACATCAATCCAAGTTGAGTGATGACACAGTACACAGCCTATATGACTGAGTAATTACTGCCGCCCAGTGGATTCATAGGGATACTGACATTTAGAACACAACTGTACTACACAAGTAGTCTTTGCACACCTGGTTAGCAATCAGGCCATAGGGGACATATTTTGTTGGAAGTAAATGGGCTGCGCATGTGGAAACACTGATGTCAAGAAACATAAAAGTTATTGCTGTGACTTATTTCTCTTTTCAGACATACTATTGTTATTAAAGCATAATTTGCACATTTTCATATGTAAACATTTTAAATAGTTAGATGAAAAATGTGTAAAATCAAGTCAGAAATGTTTTCATATATATTATTAGTAGTATTTATTATTTAAGTTTTATTCTGCTGAGGCTGATGAAGCCTTAGCTCTTTGGTTGTTTAGGAGATGGAAGGTTTCTTGCAGAGGCAGCTGAAATTGAATCTCAGGGTCTTGTTATTCATGAAAATAAAGATAATATCACCTTGTTTTGGTTAAGCTGATATCTGCATCTCATCTTCTTCCAAATAAAGAGAGTGAGATAGATGTATGTTATAAGTGGAGAAAAGAAAAAAGGGGTGGAACAACAAAGTTTATGAATTCATATCATGTCCAAAACCCAGCTGGAAGCCCATCACCCAAATCTTTAAACAGCTGTTTAGCATCTTCCAGCTATGACTTCACAGTTGTCAGTATTAAAATGTGAGGGGACCGGAGTGATTTACTGTAAAATGAAATATTACAAGTGAAACATTCTCATTTTTTAACAAGGCCAGTAGTCTTTAATGTGTGTATGCATATAAAGTATGACACTCTCCTTCACTCTTAACCCCAGCTATCACACAAATCATTAACACATCTCTCACAATAGGCACCTTTCCCACTTCATTTAACCCGACCCAGATTACCTCACTCCTCGAGGAACCGACTCTTGTCCCCTCCCTTGTGGAGAATTACAGACCTGTCTTTCTTCTTCCATTCCTGGACAAGACCCTTGAACGAGTAGTCTTTAATCTACTGACTGACTTCCTTTCCAGGAAGGGCCTCCTCGAGGTAAACCAGTCTTCTCTGTCTCAAGGGAATGCAGATTTGTCCTTTTTAACCTCAGACAGATCAGACCCTACCTTTTGGACTATACAGCACAACTCATTGTGCAGACTCGGGTCATCTCTCATCCGGACTACTGCAATGACTTAATGACGGGGTTAACAGCATGTACTATCAAACCCCTCTAGATGATCCAAAATGCAGCAGCACTCATTATACCCCTCTTCAGATCTCTGCACTAGCTTCCTGTACTGTAGCTACCTGCATCAGGTTTTGTAACCCTGACATTTGCCTACAAAGTAGTCAACTGAACAGCACCTGCATACCTAAACTCCATCCCTCCTGTCCACTGCCCTCTGCCAGAGAACCATGTTGTGTAGTCCCCTCCCCTCACCTCCCCTTGCCTCACCTAGAAAGATCCCAGGCTAAACTTTTTAGCTCTGCAGTTCCACAAAGGTGAAATGTCCCACCCAACTCTGCATACTCAGCAGCCTCATTCCCCATTTTCAAAAACAGAACTCATCCTGCACTTTTTCTGCACTGAACTCAAAAAAAAAATTTGGCCTAGATATTTTGCTTGACTTGTACCTCACTTTTAAGCTGCTTTAGATAAAAAGGACTAAATGTAAATGTATTTATTATAATTTGTTTTACATAATTCTTTAATGTTTGCATACTGCTATAAATGCTAACACTAGCAAAAATTATATCTTTTAAATTAATTTTTTTTATAACATATTAGAGTCATAAGGGATTCATTTATTTTCCAATGTTGAGAAATTATAACTCATAGGGAGGCCAATGGCAGTAGTTCATTCCTTTGGCTTTGAGGAGGACTCCCTCTAGTGGAGTACAGAGTCAGTCAACCACAGGACCATCCCCACAACCTTCCCGCGGTTTGCTGCATGTCCTGGAATAGACACTCAAAGTTTTGTTCCCTTTTTTTAAATTTTAGTTTAGAAAAGCAACAGATCTGGCAATAATGCTGCTCTCCACAGACTGTCACTATTTTTCATATTTGCAAAATTAATATTACAAGTAAAGTAATATCAGCTTGTCATTCTTCAGGTTATAAATAATTTGATGTCTATCGAAGATTTACAAGATGATATTTAATAAACAAAATCTAAACAAACTGCCCCATTATATAAATAATCTACATGTTAATCCATAATAAAAATCAGTAAGTTAGCTGCCGCCCAACAATCCTATAGTGCTAATGGGTGTATGTGACATCAGCATTCACAAATAGCTGAGAATGTAAGAATTTGTTTCCATCTTTTTCGGCTTATTAGTTTGTTGCCACGGCAACTGACCTCTACACACTAAAATCATTAACGTCACAGTGCAAAGCTTTCAAAACATTCATACTGCTTTAATCCCCCTTGTGAACTCAAGCATGATCATGTCACTCGATTCATCCTTTAGGTATTGGGTGACTCACATACTTACAATTTGCGTGATACAGGATGATATAGTGTCGTAAAGTAATGAGGGAAAAAGTGCTTTTATAAGAGACTTATTTAATGTGCTGTGAAGGAGCCATATGCTTCCGACAAAATATACAAATAAAAACATGCATTTGCACAGTCTACTCATTTTGTTAAAAAATAGTCACACACATAATCTCATATATCATACAAAAATAAACATCTGTGATCAGGAGGCATAAAGTACATACTATTAAAAAAGTTAAATAAAAAAGCAAATGACACCAATATTTACACCCGGCATAAAGTATTTATATCCATCGTCTTTAAATATTCCAATCGAAGTCTGTTCTTTCTTGCACTGGTTTCCTCTTCTTGTTCCTCTTGGACCCTCCGCCTGTTCGAGGTGGAGGTTCCCGGTAGTCCTCACCTGAGCCTGTGTCCAGACTGTCCCGGCTGTCCCTCCAGCTGTCAGGGACAGCAGGAAAGTCCTCCCCCGGAGAGAGCATCGCTCGACCGTACACCTTGCTCTGAAGGTCGGCGATGTCGTTACGGATGTCTGCCATCAGCAGGAGCAGGAAATCAAAGGATCCTGGAGGGCCCTGAGGGTCACATAAACAAAACCAGATACTTAAACTAACTTTTAAAACATGTTCTACTTATCTGGGCAAACTAAACCAAGTTTACACTTCTTTTTAAAGATACACATTAAATGGAAGCTACAGTTACTCAGAAGCCACACAGGAGATTTTCACAGACATCCAGCTGATCAAAGAAAAATCCAGGATATACAAGTTGCTACTGAGCTTTTTCTCACGATTTGTTAATGTTAGCACTATCTGTGTTTATCCAAGGCGATAATGATTACTCTGTGGCGAATGTTATTTACATGAGTTTCACAGTATCATTAACTGTGTCAATTAAAGCCCAGAGTCCACAGTGGTCTGTTTTCCAGGCAGGCTTTAGCTGAACTATAATGTTCTGGATAATAGTTACAAGTTACAATAGTGTGGCATCAATATAGATAGACATAGTCTTACTGGTGGTCCGACAGGCCCAGGAGCTCCTCTATCCCCCTGGGGAATCAAAACAAATATTTAGCTTAGATGAATTACAGTGGGAAAAAAGCATGAGAATTCATAAAGCTCTAGTTAGGGAATTTTTTTAAGGAGGTAAAGGAAGAGAAAGGGAGAAAAACTGAGCTCACATGAAGATGAAAGATTAAAGTCAGGTTACGTTTTGTATTTTTGGATTAGTATCTTAAAACAATAGTTTGACATTTTGGGAAACTAGCTTATTTACTTTCTTTCCTATGTCTTAAGTATGACACTTAAGCTTGTGGGTGATTATCTTAGCTTAGGTTAGGGATGGAAAGTGTTGTTTGGTCCTGTCCAAAGTTAAAAATGATCGAAATTGCACTATTATATGCATACACCACAACAGCCTCAAGTGTAAAACACAAAGTTGAGGCTTCAAAGCTGCAACTCTTTCTTGGCAACGAGTCACTGCACCAGGAGAGAAGTAGTTCCAGTTTCTTGCTAACAGGATGTTTCAGTAAAACTCTGCAGAGAGCTGTGACCTTGCATCCAATCTTTAGAATAATCCAATCCTGTTAGTCAATATTGTCTTCTTTCAACAACAAAACAAATACATGTTTGTTTCCAAAACTATCAAGCTATTCCTTAAAGAACCGTGTGATGGATATGAAGAATAAAGGCACTGTATGTGCTCTTCATATGATACTAAACACACTGTACGTGTAGCGTGACTGTTAAGTATCATGGCAGCCCGTTGACTTACGGTAGTGTACACACTTTGACCTGACTACTGTGGTTGTTAGCCAGGCTCAGGGTCACACTGGGGCTGTTAGTGTTTTGGCAGGTGGTTTGGATTTGTAACTCAGTGAGACAGATTACCATCACCCTCCAATCTATCCACACAAACATCCCAGCTGTACTCAAAGAATGCCGAGGTTCTGTGTCAATAAGACAGATGCACCTAAGTTGTTCCATACGTGTTCCAAAAACTAAGCAAACAGTGTTACGGGTATAACAAGATTCAAAAGTCAAAACAAGATCACAAGCTTTTCAGCTGTTACACCTCATGAATCTCAGTCAGTGTGACACGGATGACCGGCCATTCTTAATGAAAAAACAGTAATCCTAAAATAAAAGAACAACAAAATCTAAGAATTCTGCCATAACAAGGCACAGGTTGGAAATCTCATGCCTAAGCCAGGGGTATTTTCATGATCAGACTCTCGAGATGAGATTCTTGTCTAATCAGAGTTATTTTTAGGTCTGATAATGTCTCCTGGTCTGACAATATTAGCTGTCCGCCCTACCTCAACTGGCTGCTTTCAGTCTAAATTGATTCTGACATCCTGCTGGATCACAGAGCTTCAAGTTTGCATTGAAAGTCAGCCTTGGTACAAGTAGAGAAACCTTACCACTCTCCCTACACATCATATGCAAGGGTCAAATCACAGATTGGCAAAAATGTGACTTTTATTTTCAGTACGTCTTTATTTTGTGGGCGATCTTTGTACCAACACTGTTGCGACAGTATTAAATTATGTTTATATTAGTTAATTAAAACCACAGCGAGAATATTCAGCAAAAGTCGAAAGGTTCAAATTTGATTTCATGTAAAAAAAAGGATCTCTATTGTCACTCCTTAATCTCGGACCACCTGCTGGAGCTTCCCTTTACCACTTTGTCTTAGGCTTACCAGAAAAGAAAAGTAGAAAGGTTAGGATTTCACTTAACCATTAGAAAAAGGATTACTACATCCTGTTTCAAACCAGAGTCTGTGATATTTCAGACAACCACAAAACAGCCCAGAGGCGTCCAGAGTCTTTGGTTGTCAGGAAGGAGTTACAGTGCTGCTACCTCAAATCCTCGTGAACATGGTCAATTCTCACTTAACAGGCAGGTGAGAGATGTCATGGATAACTCAGATTACCTCATTAAAAGAGTGCTCCTCTTTTGTGCAATGTGCAATCAAGATATTCTTGCACAGAATCTTAAACACAGCTACATTCAAACCAATTAACAATGATTTCCCTGTGTTTATATTGCACATTAAATTGTGCAACCTACTGTTTGGCACATCAGTTTTCTTTTATCAACATGTAGCAACCTGCAGTTAATTGATCCTAACA
The DNA here is from genome assembly GCF_900324465.2 of Anabas testudineus. Taxonomy (NCBI): domain Eukaryota; kingdom Metazoa; phylum Chordata; class Actinopteri; order Anabantiformes; family Anabantidae; genus Anabas; species Anabas testudineus. The sequence goes on along the minus strand of NC_046621.1, from coordinate 6,750,166 downwards.
TCTGCAGGGATAAACTCTGCCTGTGAAGAATCCAACTGGGGATTTGTAAGTATCCTGGTACCTGCCTAGGGCTTTTCACCCAGTATACATTTAGAGAGGTTGAGAAACAATTCAGCTATTGAGAAATATCTTTTGACAAACACGATGGGTACGCTCAAGCTTTCCGCACCAAACTTTAGTTTCTTCCTTTAAGATACAAAACATTGTGCCACATTCTGCTGCCAACATGTGTGACTCCTGTTATCTCTCTTACCTGGAATAGCAGGTTATTTCTTAAAAACAAGCACACATATAGAACAAGGAGACAAAATAACATCTGACCTCACCTTTAAGCCGTCTTTTCCTGGTGCTCCTGGAGACCCCTGTTTTTAATAAAACAATAATGCAGTTCATTTTTTGGTCATATTTATATATTTAGTTTTCTTTAACACAATAATAACACAAAGTCATATGGTCCACGTTAAATTACGACTGTAGGAGTTTGATGATGTCTCCATGCCTACCACCCAGAGATATGTTCAATTATTTTGTTTTCTCAGAAAACACATTTTATTTAAAACCCTTTTTAACAAAAAAAAAAATGATATTTTCATTATGCTGCACCAAAGACATTATCCAAGATCGACTTGATTCTGCCTCCAGGCCATTTCTGTGTAACTTCAGCGCAACACTAGAAAGGGCTTTGATCTCATTCCTGGAATAATCATCATCAAAAAAGTGTAAAGAGTAGGGCCAATATTCAGCTCAGTACCACATATGTGAGTCACATCCAGTATCTCTGAAACACCAACATGCCCTGGTTGCCAAACTACGCTGTAAATGTGTTCAGAATTTAATCATGGCTTTGTGTGAAGAGAGGACAACTCCCTCTTACTAAGACTTTGTAGTGCTGGGTGAGTGTATTAACACGTCATGAATATAAAACAGATTCAAATGTCAAACACGCATACTGAACAATAGATCATTTTCTCCAATAAAAACACTCTTTTTGGTTTGGTATCACGCAGCCCATGATATGACCTATTGCATGTGCTGACAGTCTGATTTATCAAAAATGAGATTGCATAAATACACAGGCTTTAAAAACTAGAAATACAGTAAGTGTCAATGGCCACATCCTGCACATTCTTGATTCAGATCCCACAGCTAAACACAGAGGGTTTACACTCACAGACAAGACCGAGTGAGCCAAAGAAAACAAGTAAAGCTTTAAATGGATTTGGTCTTCTGTGGTTTACTACCATTACAATGTGTCATCCTTTTTCACCTCTCGAAAATGAGGGTGCATGACTGGCACACACACATTCAGAAGTCTCTGCGGTTAAATATATAAAACATGACAAACACTATAAAATCCTGGCAGATTTTATTAAAACCTGGCATATTTTATATACAGTAAAGGATAATAACTGTAAAAAAAAAAAAGTAGATACCATGGGTCCTCGGGGGCCACGTTTGATATGGTGCAGGTCTGGTGTGGGCCCAATGGGTCCCATCAAACCCCTGGGTCCAGGAGGACCAGGGGCTCCCAACAGTCCTGGCGATCCTGGAGGGCCCTCTGGTCCTGGATCTCCTAAAATAATCCAGAATGATATTAGTCGACAAGCAACAACTAAAGTAATCACTTCACAATATTTGACAGACTGAAGTTTTTACGTATTCTGTGAAAAACCTCTACATCTGCTGAACACAGAGCATTTTGTAGAAGCATTCATAGTTTCCAGATTGTGTGACCTGAAGACATTTCTGATGTTCTGACTTTTCCTCTGACACCTCCGCGATGCTGACATTGTGTTTTTAGTTTAGAGTAAAACATCTCAACAATTAATGGATACATAACCATGAAATTTGGTTCAGATACTGATGTGCCTCTGGTTATGGAGTGTAAAGATTTGTTGATTAGATGAGTTTTTCATCTAGTGCCATCATCATGTCATCGTTTTAATTTGTCCATTACTTTGGTTTACACCTAAATGCCTGCAAAACTAATCATGTTCCCATCAGCTTCAGCTGATGTGCTGTGTATTTCATGCCAAATAGGCACTATTAGCATTAGCGCCACACTAGTAATCACAATCGCATAAACACACACACACACACACACACACACATAATACCTGCTAAACATCAGAATGTTGATATTGCATTTAACTTAAAACACAAGTCACACAGAATGTGCCCGCTAACATGGCTGTAGACCCTTCATCTTGTTACAAACTATCCCTGCAAGATTCAGAACCGTTTCTGATACAGTTTTATTGTTTTAGCTTAACGTGTAGTACCTGGAGGACCAGGGAGACCTGGAGGCCCTGGTAAAAATATGGGCGATGTCAGGATTTTCTCGCTGGTCATTTGCTCGGGAACATCGGCACTGTTTGACAGAACGGCCATCTTAAAGCAGGGAATAAAAACTGAATGAAGAGGTCAGAGAGAACACAGCTACAAACAACAGAAGGAATTAAATACCACATTAAGACAATAAACATCAACCGTTTTCTTTATTTGGAAGTGGCATCAAACATCCAAGTGTATGATATTGTCATTTGGTCATTCTATGAATGGTTTTACAGACAATGAGTTATAAAGCTCTGGACTGTCAAACAGCACAGGAAAATCACACACTGAAGAGCAGATTTCAAGTCAAATTATGTTAAATTATATATCCTGCCAAAGATGAAAGCTGAACTCCCATCTGCACCACGCTACAAACTTTAACCCAGACAGATGGAGGGCTAGGCAACCCCACTGCATTATTCAGCATGACCAGGAGAGTTCCTGTTCTGTATGGCATCCTTGGGAAAAGTTATCTTTGATCTTTGTATAACATCATGTGGGTCCAGTGATCCCAGATGGAAACATGTGAAAGCTTGCTATGCTGCAAGTGCCTACAAATCAGAATTCATGCACACAGATACAGAAGCATATGCTCACGCTCACATACCGACACACACTGTGTGAGGTTGTGGTTCACCTGTTGATCAGTAAGCATTACACAAGACTTTAGCCTGTGACCTTGGGCACAGGTGGTGGAAAAGCAGTGTGATCCTAAACTCATACTCTGACCAGCATACGATATGAAAAATTATAGTATAGAGTATAATTAAATCCTAGAATGTGTCACACAAGATAAGAAGTTTGCACATTGTTTTCTATACTATAATGATATTAAGAATAATATGTATGTGCAGTACAGCTTTGGGAGCACTTAGACCACACAGCTGGAAGCAATATATCATGTGCTACAGTCATGTCATCATGTGATTTCACCAACAGAGTTATTATACCATTGCCTTACCACAAAGTGACCACCAATTCACACCTCAGTGGCTATTATAAAGGATTATTTTCTGTTAGCAAACAAAATGCTATAATGCATTTCAAGAAGAGATGTACGGACCTACCCACAGTTGTTTCCGAAATATTGACAGGTAGTATGGAGATACTGGGAAATATTTAGGCTGTGATACAGAATCAGCTATGTAGACATTTAAATTTAGATTTGTGTTACTTTACCTTTTGCTTAAGCTGCAGAACAGACATCTTGATCTGCTGGAAATCGTCACAGGTGGCTGAGCAAGTCCCAGCATTCATCACATTGCCAGATTTCTCAAAGAGATGCACTGCTGAGAATTGAGGAGAGTGGTTCTGTTACAGAGGTTACTGGGAAATGTTTCTGTCACAAAATCATCGGAAAAAAGAGAATGAGAGGCTCTAAATGAGCCTGAACTTTTTAACTCTGTGACTTTTGCATCGTTTGTAAGACCCAAATGTTAACTATAGTGATTTACATGCAGACGGTCTTGTAAGTTATGGATATTCATGGACTGTACGTGTATACAGTGGGTGAGCCAAAGGCTCTGGATAATATTCCCCAAAGTAGCAGCACATAAAGCAGGGACAGGACTGTATGTACAAATGTTTCTCAGCCCCCAGCTTCTCCTGAAATATTGTAGTGGGTAATGGGAGATAAACTCATGGGAGGAAGTAGCAAATCTGCACCCTCTTTCTGCCTCATTGGCAACTGAATCTGTGGCATAAACTTTATTATTGCCTGGACCATTTGTGATATTTTCTTCAAATGCAGCCAGCATATCAGAAAAGACCACAAGTCACCGGGGCAGCAGTATGTTTAGGAGAACTGTGCCGACATGCATAAGGAGCTGGGATGTGTAATGACTACCAGGTGTCTATGTTTGCAGTACCCCCTTCTCTCTCTCCTCTGCACATGCACCAAATAACAATGTGTGGTCAGCTCCACATCACATTCAGATGTGTCCTTGAATAAAGAGAAAATGTCTGACTAAAAATAATATTCTCACCTCTCTCCCCTTTGGTGCATGTTTTTCCATCTTCTTCCAGGAAATAGCCTTTCTCACACTCACACCTGTAGCTCCCCACAGAATTGATGCAGATCTGAGAGCAGGCTGTCATGTTTTTGTCTGCACATTCGTCAATGTCTATATATTGTGGAGACAGAGGGCAAGTGAGGAAATTAAAAGGCAAAGTGTCAGTTAAAATAACTAAGATCCCATTAACATGCAGATACCCAATAATTAACCTGCAGAACCCACCATATTATTAAATTAATTAAATTTATATATGCATTTAAAAAATACATCTCTTGATGAAGCCAGGACAAAGTCTCACCCAGACAGTAAGGCTTCTCTCGGTTTCGGTGGCGTTCCCGGTCGTAGCGGTAGCCAGGGTAACAGGTGCAGACCACTCGACCGAAATGGTCAGTACACTGTTGCTCGCAGGGGGCGCCAGCACACACGTCATAGTCTACAGCAATAAAAGAGGAATTTCATCCGTGTAAACACAAGAGAAGAGGGAAACTCATATCCATCTGCAGGATCTCTCAGTTTATATACAACTTATTGCTACAGGTCATTAACAATCAGTGAGGTTAAAACAAGAGAAAGTTTGATTAACCACGTTCAAAGGCTAAAGCCCTAGCACGATGGGAGATAAGTCCAAAGTAATCACAAATACACAAGTCAAACAGTTTTGCCTACCTTCAGGAATGCACTGGCCCAAGACAAACTTGTAACCCTTGCAACATTTCTTTCTGTAAAATATCAATCAGACAAGCATATAAGAACACAAATCCAAAACACTCACACAAATGATATTCCATATTTCCACAGAGAGTGCATAATGTTTGACATGAAGCATTAAGAAGTGCAGAATTTGATGGGATTCAGTTTGTTTTCATAGTTGTGTTTGTTAATGTGGGAGACATCTTCACGCAGATCTACAGTATGTGGCCAGACTCCACACAAACACAAACAGCTGTCTGCAGGTCTCAATGCTGCGACTGGCCTGCTGCTGCATGTTTGCTAATGTCTGCTGACGATGATGTTTGATCGCTAAATCACAGTTAAACTCCCCCAGCAGCATCACTAAGCTTTTGCCAATTTTTTTGCATCCCTTAATCACCTGTATACTTCTTTCAATGCAATACTCAAATGTTCATTTAAGCATATGTTCGTATGTTTGCGTGACTGGGGCGTGTGTGTGTAGGTGACAGACTAGATGATCTAGATGACACAAACTAATGAACTACATCTTCTATGTTGCATCATTTGCTCCCACATCTGGATTATGTTTTACTAATACCGTCTCCATCATAACATATTGTTGCAATATTTTATAGGCACGAGTCACATCATCACGTGGGATTATTCACGCCTTACTTAAACTCAGCTCTAAGTGCTACCAGGTGTTGCTTTCAAACAAGAGGTGATAAAAATCCAATTACACCATGAAAAACACTCCTTTTCAAAGCGGTATTAAAGTAATACTACTGCTTTGCAGCTTTTATGAAGGAACATTTCTGATTATATGGCCCTATCTGGTCATTTTTAATATAATGATAGTTCCCTCCTTTACTCAATATGGCTTATCTACACTCAACTGGGATACTCTTACAGAACAAGTCTATAGCTAGTGGAAACATGCTCATTCTTAGCAGATGTACTGTTTCCTCTGTTCACCATTGTAGTTTAGTTTGTTGGCATCCTAACATGTGCTAGAACAGAACAAATTAAACATTTAATTTGAAGGCACTGCTGTAGATGAAGTGTTGTAGTATAGTAAGAATATAGTATGTAGTATAGAGATCGTGAATATGTGTGTATATGTGTGTACTAGAGGTTTCATGAAAGGTGAGGTGATCAGGCGGTCAGGCTAGATCCTTTTGATACCATGAATGTCTGTGCAAGATTTCACTGCAAACCATCCAGTAGTTGCCCAGATATTTCCATGTGTTAGATTTTTCAATCGTTGCCATCTCTTAAGATCCAAATAGCGAAAAACTGTGTCTAAAACGGTCAATACCAACTGCAACACTCTACATCTTAGAAGAAATAAAGAGATGCACATGAGGAGATACATGAGGAAATCATTTGAATGAATGTTCTGGGAAAGTAAGTAAAACAGCATGTTATTTTAAGGCTATTATACTGACAGACTGCTGATTGATTTCTATGATCTCTCTCTTAAATGGTCCATTAGCAACTTGGAACAGAATGAAAGAATATTAAAGTACATACAAATACACTTTGAAACCACGGATCTCTTAGTTTCAGTTTCTCATCTTATTACAATAAGAATTTTCCATTTGTTGTTTCCAATTTTATTTTTAAATCAAATGATCCATTTATAAAAGGTTGTGATTTTTGCAAAAACATCATTATATAAAAATAATCCTGGTAAAACAAAGTAAATCACTCACTCTGACCACTATAATATAATGGTTGTACCCTAAACGGCTGACTGCTTTTACAGATGGGTACAGATCACACAGAGCAGCCACATACTTATTCACAGAAACCCCTGAATATTTAACATCTAAAGAGGGGCTAATAGGTCCCTGCTCAGCAACAATCTGCAACATTTTGAGCATGTGTTTTCTATATCTGTCTATCTATATCTTGTGCATGTTGTACATTACATGTCAGCACATTACATACTATGGTGTTTGTGGGCGAGGCTACAACTTGCATACCCTGAGAGAGTGAATCTGAGGATGGTTTCTTGCGTGACCCAATATTTTATGTCACAATAACATCCCCCGTGAGGACAGAAGACACTTATAGCAAATAACGAGCTTAGCAAAATAACCATGGTTTGCCGAACAATCATGAGAAAACAAACAACTATGTCCGTCTCCAGGAGATCACGAAAGAGGCAACAGCATCCCATGGAAACTGGATCCATATCTGCGTTTGGTTCATTTTTGCAGAACAGCACTTTTATTAAATTATCATTCAATTCAGGGAAATTATTAGCCCTACACGATTTTACCTTATTCTACTCTGCCTCATTATATCATTAAATAAACAGGTTTAACAATTATATTTGATTATTTTGCAGATTAAAGTACTAAAACAAAATTACAGCATCATCTAGAGTTGCCCTTTTATACAAATTAATTTAATTAAAAATATTTTATTTCTCATGTTGTCCCTTTGGTAACCTTTTACTTATTGACACATGCAGACAAAAAACTGGCAGACAGAGAGAGAACTGAGATGGTAATGATATGACCTGTCAACAAGTTTAAACAACATGCCTAGGAACGACACACAGTGATGGATACAGAGATGAAGGTCAGTGCACTAAGGCAATAAAGTGGCTTCAAACCAGCTACATGATTTGTATCCGGGGAGTAGAAAATCTATCAAGCTGATAGGGTAAGTGTCAGAGATAAAATTCAGATAGGTGAAGACCAGAACATTCTTATCACATACCAGACGTAGAATTATGTGTAGCCGTGTAAACTTAAATGTTAATAGCTGAATAAAAAAACTGTTTTTTTATGGCCCGGTTCAAAGTATTATTGTAATAACAATAAAAAACTAATGCACTGCCACCATATTATTGCCAACTTTAAAATTATTGTTCACTTCAGGTGAAATATTGGTGTTTTCCCATGGTGAGGTCTAATTAAATTGGAAGTCATTTTTGTCTCAGTTGATATTTGGCATTGATTTAAGAGTCTACCTCAGCTTCTCTTACATAATTTAAACTGATTATGTTAAATCTAAAGAGGTCAGATTAAAGTTACTCCTCACAGTGATGCATTAGTGGAGTCAAGAAGCATGATATCAATGTTCCTTTGTTGCTTTAGCATTTAAGATAATAACCACTACCCAAAAAGATTAGGCATAATTAGAGATGAAGCTCTTTATAATATTCACAACACAAAACAAGACCACGCTGAGCGATGACGCACAGACCCTTTGCACCTCTCATAACAACAGCTAAGAATACAATCCCGCTCAAGCTTGTTAGTCGCTCTTGTGCTTGATGCAAATCAGGAAACAAATTCAAAACACATGTGGATATTCATTCATATTCATGAGCAGGAGAACAAGCGGGGAAAGATATTCCCAAATGTATTCACAACACTGTTCTGCAAGAATTTCAATGAGCACAGTTCACATGCCCATGTACACAATACCAGCTTGTTGACTGACATTTAACTTCAGACGCTGCTCTGTGAGCCTTGCACTTGTTCAGAATGATCAGAACATCAGATATAATGTGATTGTTTTGCCACCTGCGCCTTTTTTCACCTATAGGTTATTTAATTTAGCCAGTGATCCATATCATTTTACAGAGGCCCCCTGAAATCTAGACATAGATTAGTCTGACCTCAGTTACCCTGGGTGAACCATAAGCGCTCTAATTACCTTCTAAACAGAGGACCTCCCCTGGACCAACACGGTGGACCAGCCTGGCCTGTCTTTGCCTTGTAATGAAACACGCTAATTTACACAGACAGACGAGATAAAGTAGAAGCAACTACAAAAACGATCCAGTCAGTGTGAAATGTGCACAAGGTCGAAAAAGACATAGACTCATGTGGCACATCACATTCTTCATCACATCCCAGCATGCTCTCCTCTCTAACAATTGCAAAACTAAAGGGTATCACACGCATAAACACACACAGCTGCGAGACAACACATGCAGTCTGCTCAGTGGAGGCTTATTTGTCTAGCATTGCTATACAATAACACGTCTGCATTCCACACAAGAGAAGCTGTCGGAAAGGACAAAACGTCTGCACTCACGCTGATTTGCCTGCTCGTGCTGAATGGCGTCTGACATAACAGAACTATTCACTATTCAGGTCAAAATTCAGTTTGACAATGATCATTATTTTTCAAAACAAAGAATGTCAAACTAAGTTCGAGCTTCTTTGTTTTTCTTCTGTTTAATCACAACGTGAAATTTAATATTTTTGAGTTTTGAACAGATAAAACATTATATCATTCATTGTATATGAGTGTATTTATGATTCAGATTCAGATTTTATACCATAAATCAGAAAAACGCAACAGATTAATAAAGGAACATTATGATAGGTTGCAGACCTGAAGTATGCAAATGTAAGACTATAACTATCACTATCAACTCATCGGTTGATTATTTTTTTTATTTACTTGTCAATTGAATATTATGTCCATGACAGTGTTCCACAACCCAAATATTTGAATTTCTAAAACAATTATTTGATTACTGAAGGTTCAGTGACTGACAAATGTATTTATTTTCTCACAAACGTGAAATGTAAATATGGTTATATGAGAATGATGGTGGAACTAGAATTACCACTTTACGGTTGCATGTATCGGCCAAACAGGGAAGTTCTAGTTTATCTTTACAGACTCATAATACACTAAGTGTTCTCATAAGTCCAAGTGGATGTTTGTGTCAGATGTAACAACCTTCCCTCCTGGTGTTTCTGAGATGAAGTACTGATGAGAATGAGACATACATGAGATCAACTTCTAGGGTGAATAAGTTTGTTGATCTTCCACACACACACATTTTACATATCTGTAGCAGTAATTTTATTATTAGTTTAAAAGAACAAACATGCATTATACAGCAAATGTTAAGTTATACTTTTAGTTGGTGTCTTCCTAATTTTGAAGCTGTAACCATCACGGAGCAATATAACTGAAAAACAGCTGAAAAACTTCCTGGACTATTCACAAGTTGGTGTCCAAGAGTCATTGGTCTGCTCCTCATTCCTAATACAATCATTCCCCCAGAGATCTGACTCAATTTTCAATAATCAGTGTCAAAGGCCTCTGATTATTTACCCACTAACACTCTATTCCATCCTCTGGGGTCTGCTACAGCTCAAGCATTGCTCAATTTCTCTCCTCTTATTTAACTTCGCTAACCCTTGTTTGGCCCTGATATCAAATTCCACAACTTCTTTTCAATGACATTCAACACTTCTTTCCCACTCTCAGCTTGCATCATTGGTGAATCACTGTCATTAATACCTAAGTGGCTACATGAAGATGTTTTTATTGACAGGGACTGTGGTGGCTTTGCCTTTGACTTTGACTGCCAACAATTCAGCATGATTTTAGTCAGCTGACTATTGCAGTGTAGACAACCTTTTCAGTGTGTTTGCACAAAACCATCTGTAAAAATCAGACGTTTCATCATCAGCAATAACTCTGCCCAGATTCTTTTTCAAGCTTCAGTCTCTTGTCAGGACAACAGAGGTTCTCTCCTGGCCTGACGCTTTTTCAGCTCATCCAGATCCGGTCTCCTCACCGTATTCTGTTTTTAGCTGCAAATCAGAAATTCAAAACCCTGGCACTGCTACTCCAGACTGCATATTTTGACTAAGAAGGTCAATACTCCACTCACTCTCAACAAGATTACCTTCTGTTGTAATTTCCCATCACTACCTCAGACATCACCTTACATGTATCACTACTCACTCTGTTGTCAAAACGAGTTTAACCACAGGATGGCTCAGTTATCAGTAATTTAATAGTGGTTTAATAATTACAGTGTAGACATCATAAATATATCTCAGATTAGTTTATCATAAGATAATGCTGCATTGTGTTGGTTGTGCCTTAACTTGCCTGCAGTTTTATATTACAACAAATTATTACAACACCTTGTAGCTGAAACAGAGTTAAAATCCAGCCTTGTCAAAATATTTTATTCTGCATGATCAATATTGTCAAAAAAGTCCATTTTTGACAACTGGAAATGAAATGTTAGATTAAACAAAGTGATTTGTCTCGTCCATGGAGTCCACATTCCATGACTTGTATGTATTACTATCAATAACAAAGAGATTCACGGGATATTTAATATCTTGTGTAACAAATAACTGTACATTCAAGGATTTTTAAATGCTGTCATTTTCATATAAACCCTCTCAGTCATACTTAGAAACACACATACGCACGTCATTTAGAAATAAAAACTCATGCAAGTCAAAATGTGTCTTTCTATAAACACTCAGTGGTTGTCATGACAAACTGGAGATTAAGTTAAGCAACACATTACCGATTTTAGAGCTAAATTACATTTATTAAGAGGAACAGTTGTTTCTGCCAGTCCTGTATCCAAAAAAAGAAAAGAAAAGAAAATCCCTGAGGGAAGCAGTTTATAGGAACACAGTTTAAACCTGCACAATAAAGCACAGAGACGTCAGAATGCCTGCATACCTTAGTGTTTTGCAAACCTCAGACCGAAAGACTGAAAAAGAACATCAAAAAAACAAATGTGTTCAAATGCGTTCCCTCAAGTTTGCTGTGTTATGTCCCATTATTGGTGATTAACTGCAGACGATTGTTTGGCGATGCCATAAAAAGTAAACCATGTTTTCCACAAGCTGATATCTGTGTGTTGCAGTTAAAGCATTATAACCACAAAGCCCTTAGGAGTATAACTAAGTATAAAGATTAAAGGGACATTTCACAGACCCTATTTAAATAAAGAGTATCCAAAAGTGTAATAAGCAGAGCATATTATACACATGAAAATAGTTAAATGAAAATGCAACTTGAAAGAAGACTTAAGTTACAGATGCCATGCATTATAAAAAGTAACATATATAATGGGCAGACTGGGGCATCATTTCAAAAACTATTTGCAATATTGCAAAGATGGACACTTAGTGGACCTTTGACATAACAATGTTCTCCTAAAAACACATTGACATCTCCCCAGAGGAATAATGGTGCCCCTGTTGCTCACTAACATGCAACATCAACATAACCTATTGGTTAATAAGAGTTTGCTCTTGAGAGTTTACAGCCTGTAACAGTCACACAGCTTTGGTACAATACCCCTTGATAAGGCCCCTCATTCAAAACAAACAAGCAGTCTGGTATGAAGTGTGTGCAAACGCACTGCTCAATTTAATGTCACTTTAATTCTTGCCCTTTTGTTTTCGCTTTCTCTCTTGTGACACAGTGGTAACGGGAAAGCCTGGCAAATGTGAAAAGAATGCTGTCAGAGTGTGCAGCAATACAAAACTGACAAGTTCAAGGTGGGTCTGTCACTGTAGTTATTAAAGCATATTAAAGGAACAGTTCAGAGTTTGGAGAAATATAATAAGTGTTTGCATCTGTGCAAAACGTTATAGCTTCTCTGAAGAGAAGCCATCCATCACTCTCTAGTATGTGTTCGAATATGAAGCTTAGCATAAAGACCAACAACATGGGACCAACAACAATGACTCAGTACCTCTGACGCTCAGCAAATAACTATAACACATACCCCCTGGCTCCATCTTCATGTTGTCCATCCAGCATGGCTTTACTTGGGTGTGATGTTCACAACATCGTGCCCACATTAAGAGCCCAAATCAAAATCAGAAAACAAGCATTACTGTTTGTTTGAGCAATATGCAGCCAGATGCAGAAGAAATGATTTTGTAAACACATGCCAGATGAACAGTGGCTACTTTTTATGTGGGTGAAGACAACAATGGGAGCAGGGCTGACATCAAATAATCCAGCAGAACCATTAGTGTTTCATTAAAAGTCACAGCAGTAAAACTTCAACTTGAGCCAGAATAGTACCAGTGAGCTAAAACACAAGCATCTGCATCGCTCTGTTACTTTTTTTTTACTCTAACCACAGAAAATCTGCTTTTATGTCACATTTTGAGTTAAAATTTCTTCTGTGTAAACTTTCATTTATTAAGAGCTGAGGACAAGTGCAGAGCTGTGTGTGCTGTGATACTGACACCTCAGGAAATTATAGTGCACTGCTGTTTGTGGTCTGTCACAGCAAACCATCACCAACCCCCATGTGTTTCTAACTCAAACCATTCTACTGGCCACAAGCCAGATATTACCAGTCCCCCTCGAACACTGAGGTTCCTATGAAGGCGTTCAACTTCCACTTCAGGGAAATGCTTAAATGGATTATTAGTAATTGAACTCTTTTGCTTTACTCAAAGATTTAACAGCTCTCTCGATTGGCAGTTTGGAAAAACCTTCAAAAACTAAACACTGGATTTAAAGACTGCTCCCTAAAGAGCTGACCTCCTGAAAGTATCAACATTAGTTTATAACAGATCATTTGCCTTTAAAATATGTCCAGTCCCTGTGTACATTACATTGACTCCAACAATAATCATCAAGATTTAAATGTAGAAATCAGATGTTCTTCTTTTCATTGAAGACCTTCCAGAAGTCAGAGTCAGTCTACCATGTCCCAACTTCTCCTGACTAACAAGAAAAACTGCATATGAAGTGCAATAAAAATATGCTCTAAACTGTAAAATCTTTAATCCTAAAGATGATTCTCATGTTTCACCTCTCATCCGAAGGGCTTCTTCAGCTGTATTTCAATGTGGGGACCCACCAGGATAATGAACTGGTGATTCAAGATAAACAGCTTCACCTTGAGTTAGAATTGAAGAGGCCTATCAGATAAAGGGTCAAATGTCACCAAGAGCCTCAAGCAAGTCCAGCTGCCACTAAGTAGCACATTTGCGATAACCATGACCTGGATTACTGAGAATCTTTACAGACATAAAATCAGAGGCCAATTCAAACCATGTGACAACAAGACGGCAAGCTGATCTATGTAAGAGGAATCAACACAGCTCATTTAATGAGATAAAACAAAGTGCTTATCAGCTTCCAAGCTTTATTATAAAGCTACAAGACTAGTTTGGTGTCTACGTATAAAAGACGTGTGCAAAATGCACATTCAGTTTTTATATTTGTTTTTAGCCATGCAAGCAGCAATGTCAGTCTGTTGTCAATCAAATACTGGATGGATTTCAATGCAGACTATGGTCCTCACAGGGTGAATCCTGCCGATTTTGGGTATTCCCTCACTTTTGTGTGTTACAAACAAATTTTAACAGAATTTTCACTCATCCCACAAAATATCATCAACATCTATTTAATGGATTGGCATAAGATTTGGTAAAGACATTCAAAGTATGATAAATCAAGATAATGAAGATGGTAAACAAGACCACAGTCTCTTCTGATTTGATTGTTGGTTTTTAAGCACCTTTAGTTAATCACAAGCTATATGCATCAAATGCAGGATATCTGATATCTGACCGGAGACTATAATGTCTAGATGTGAGGTAGCTACTGTACTTTATTTCTCGTATGATCTCATGAGAAACTGTGTGGTGTTTTGCCAGGTCACTTGAGACTTTGTGGTTTTTGTGTTATTTTAATATTTGCCTCTGGTGAAATTCAATATTCTGTCCAGGGACTACACATTATATTCATTCAGCATTGGCTACCACAGATTCTGATTAAAATAATACTTATGGCGTGCAGGAGCCAAGTTGAGCTGAGAAATAAATGCTTATGTAGACTGGCTTGATGTATCTCTGCCAGAACAGTATAACACAGCCTTGACAGGTGGGCAAAGACAGCTACAGTTGGTGGTTGGCGATTGTACATCGGGCATATAGAATATCTGCACTGCCAAAAACCACATAACATGAAGACTTTTTTTAGAATCTATTATTCCAGTAGTTGTTCTAAATGACTGGTGTTCAGCGGTGTGTTCACGGGTGCCGAGAAACATTTCCTTTGGCTAGCTGCTGTCCTTGAGGACTGATAAATTAGCAGCTTATTCTTTTCATTAATGGGAGAATAAATTAAGGCTTCAAGTAGCCCAACGATGAATAACAATGAGCATTGAACAAAAGCACCATGAGTTGAAACACAAACCCGACTGCTTTCAATTAGCTGATTAATTTGTCAAGACGTTCCTGTTTCACAGTAATTAGTGTACAAATACAGATTTTTATGCAAACCGCTGCTATAATTTTATTCAAATACACTTTATTTCTAAGCAGAATGTAATAACATGTTGAAGACAACTACAGCAGTTCTATATATGCAGAGGAGAGGCCTGCGGTTCCTCTAACACCACATCACTTAACCATTGAAAACCACATCTTTGCCAAATTATAGTTCTTGGAAAATAACAGACGCGTAAATGAGCATCAGCCAAAAGAAACAAGATTGGGCTTTAAGAAATCAAAGAATTTGGTAAATTTGGTTTGTAAAACAGCCCACAAGAAGAAGTCTCAAAGATCACCAGACACCAAATCAGTCTCCCATTTAACTTAATATGTAAAGCAGTGTTATTAAGCATATATTTACAAATGGTGTTCATGGTCTGAACATGTACTGGATATTAAAATGTCTCACACTTATTTATCATCGAAGACAGATGCCAGTTTCTTGTATCTTGTTTCTAGATTAATACATGTAATATATAATAGTAAGAGTAAGGCCATGTTTGTTGTTTGTTGATTTAAAAAATCCACATTAGTAGCTAGATATTTGATTTTTTACTTTTTAATAACTTTAGTCATCATATCCATTATAATATTAAGCTTGATACATTGTAACCCACATCCTGTAGAAGCCATTGAAGTTGCAGAGGGGTTGACGGGGGAAATCACCTATTTCAATATACAACCTGCATTAAAGCTGCTGTTATGTTATTATGCAGTCGTAAAGTATGGGCAATAGGTTAAAATCATCCAAACAAACTATTCAAATAAAATAACTCCAGGCTTTAGGAAAGATTATAAAGCATTTGAACTCTCAAAGTCATGGTCTTTCCAGTGAAGGCATGTTTTGTGTTACAGTCTTCTTTCAAGTGGAAACAGATGGTAAAATGCATTTGTAAAGAACCAAAATGAAATTAGACTCTGTCTTTTAATACTGAAATGAATAATCGGATTAGAATCAGCAGAAAACGACATGTTTCTAATTATTCAATTAAAGGAGACATATAGGAAAATGATAGCGAAGTCTAAGAAATAAGACAGAAGAGAGATGAGATGTTCGCTGCCCCTTGTGCTCGATCTCTAAGGAATGCTCTTTAACACTAACATGTCCTCCCCTGCTCTCAGTATGATAACTTACACTCCACCGTGTCTCCCCCTGTGCTGTAAAGGAACGGGATGGAGATTTTTTCTTTTATCAGTTCAACTGTTGACAAGACTGTGGATAAAACATCTCTTTTATATCTCATCTAAAATAAAATGATAAAGATACTGTATGCTGTTAAAACGTTGTGTAAAATATCACCCCCTATGGGAGCAAAGATGAATGACGACCGTAAATCAAACTTGAAAAACCTTCCTCCACCTCCTTCACCGTTTAATAGTGACTGAGGATTTACCACAATGAAACTAATAAAGAGAAATAATGAGAAATTACTCACAGCCTGTTGGCTCAACTTCTATAACAATATTATTCAAAATATGGTTCAAAGAGCAACACTATTACAGTGACACACAATAATGGCTCACTCTAGGGCATATGGGCTATGAATTATTAACATAATCAACACATTATTAACATTAATAGTACTTGTATGGGGCATAAAAACATTCAAAAGCTCCAATAATTTATGTTTCTGGGCACCAGCAACTGGTAATTATGAATAATCATAAATAAAGTTCATGTACACCAACAGTACTTTCCCCTAAAATAACCCCTCTTTGCACTAGTTTCTTTGATAGATATTCATAAACCCTATGTATATTATTTGGAAGTGGTTTACAACATCTTTCAGAACAGCAACATAAAGCAAACCAAGCCCTTATGTTACATTTTTCTCTTTGATGCATGGCAGATGAGCATTTTATGCTTACAGTACACAGCGTGCAGTAAACCAACCCCCTGGGTTCACAACTGGCAACATAACATTTCATTATTTCATCATTCAAAGTCCAAGGCTTAAATCATCACTGTGGTGCAGCACAGTAATAAATGTACAGATTTGTCTTGTTACCTCCCTTTTAAAAGGAAATTAGTAATAAGTAAGACATATTTAGTGTAGTTAGTGTATTTCCAGTGAGTTCTATAGGTCCAGAACTGCATGCAGGTGCAACCTGTGCAGTGTATCTGCTAAAGTGGGACATGCACATGAGCATACAGGCAGATAATTCATCAAAACTGCAAATGAGGAAAAATAACCAAACAACTAGGCAATGCACACAATAACCTGATGATTACCTGATTATTGCTTTATTTTTTTCCCGTGGGAAACAATTAACAGAAGCCAGTTTATTTCCTGTGGAAAGTGTCATATGCAACCTTAAATAAGTCATGTTTTAGGAGAACATTACAAACACTGCGGGGACTACTGAGGGGGAAAATCAAAGCCACATCCGATCTGCATTTTTATTTGGCACATTTTTACACTGGATGGCCTTTCTGGCGAAACCCTCACCAGTTTGCCAGGTTTGGGACTGGCGCTCAGTGTACGGGCTTGCGCAACCTCAACGGCTGGGGTTAAGGAGAGGTAAGAGATAAAGAACAATAAATAGAGCAGATGTAATACTGTTTTAACATGAACTAGGCAATGTATGTTTGCAACAGGGAGGGAAAGCCTTGTGCCATTGTTAGTCAAATGCTCCAGAAGGGTTTTGTCTCTTGCAAGCCTGAAAAAGTTGTAAGGAAAAAATGTCTGGACGCATTTGATGTTTGTGCTTTAAGCGATAGAAACTGAACGTCAACTATAAGGCTGTCATATGGCCCGCAAATACACTGACAGATTTCATCCATTCATTGAAACTGTTGTCATCTTTCCAGCAGAAGATTACAAACAGGAAAATGATCAAACCACAGTGTTGTTAGATCTTAAAATAGATTTATTCTTCCAACAATGGATTCTAACTGTGTTGGGAGACACAAAGGCTGTCCTGCCAGTAAAGGCTCCAAATCAGCCTGTACTGTACTTTATGTGTCGTTCTGGAGCCCGCTAACAAATGACATATTTTGTCTTGAGCACTTGCTGGAAGAGATGAGAGGAAAAAGTGAACATTTTACCTCCACTGACTCTAGGGTCATTTTTTTTCTGTTCATGATTCATCAAATTTATTCATTTGGGAGAATTATTCCAGTATAAACAGACAGCGCTGTGAGCAGGAAGACGTTGCACCTGGTTTACAATAAGGTTAAAATTCCTTGCAGTTTCAAAATCCTGACTGCTGGGATCTTTTTGCTTTTGCAAAGCAACACACAAGTTATTATTAGTATTGTACTGGAGATCTTCACTTGATACACATCAGACAGACTAAAGAATCATTAGCAGCCGACAACATAGCAGCTGACCTCCGACTCCATGCCTTTAGATCCCTTTAACTTTCCGCTGTGTGGGAGCTGTCACTAAAGAGCAACACAAAATGTTCATGTCAACCTCTTTAATCCACAGTACACAGAACAGCTCTGTAGTACAACAGTCTACTTCACTTAACAGGCTTCATATCCTTTTTCTGAATATTGATAGAAAACAGATGTTGACGTCTTTTCTTGACAGGCCGTTATGCATCGTTTCAGGGATTTGGGTTATGATGAATTATGGGATATATTTGACTACAGTGTTATGGCTGTGTCAGTTACTCAGCATGTGTATTAAGCAGTTTCTTTCCGTTGTTTTAATAAAAATAATAAAGATTCTTGTGTAATGTTATGCAATGTGATATATTATAGCATAGAGCAACCTTTTTTTTTACTTTTTCTCTTATAAGTCTGCAGTAAACAGTCTCACTGTGCTAAAGAACAGTTCCAGGTACTGTAAATAATTTCAGGCATTTTTGATTGGCATGATTTTTCACAGTGTTATCTCATTCTGTATCTGCTGAGGTTGATTCCGGTAAACTAAGTTTCACTCGAAGGGCTGTTGAGAAACATCTTGGACTTATTCCATGTTCCTTCCTCAGACAACTTATTTACTTTATCGTGATGCATTTTTGTCTCTTCAAATGCTAAACTGAAAAAAACCTGCCATTCCTAAAAATAATATGCAGTTTAAACGCATTTTTAAAATGTTCTGTTATTAATTCCAATATGGTTTTAATAAATCAAAAGTGCGCCTGCAGTGCTTCAGCGCTTACTCTCTACGTTTCTGGAAGTCCTTAAGAGAAAACCAACAGAACATTTTCTCTACAACAGAGCAACAGCACGTTTAATGCTTCAGTGTTACCTTCCAACAGTCACCGCACTGCTATTTTCAGCTTACAAATAAGCAGACAAGACTTGACAAATATTCATATCAAGCCTACTATTTGGTTCTCTGATGCATATCCAGTTGCATGCATGAGGTGGTTGATAACTGAGTTTGTAAGTAATAAAAACACATTTATAGAACATGTCTGAGATGGAGAGTAATCATTTTAAATTGCCTAATATATTCCAGCTCCCTTGTGTGCAGTCATCAGCGGAGGGTTTTCATTCTTTCATACTGAAATAATCACTGTGCTCTGCATGTATGTGCAATTTCACCTAGGTCCTCATTGGGAGCAGACGTTTAAGAATTATAACAATTTTGAGGTTGACTTTTAGTTAAATGACTTTAACCTATTGAAGAACTAGTTTACAATAGTGTATGTGTGCCCATACCTCAGTTGACATTCATTTAGTAACATCATCACATGGGGGGTTTCCTGAGTTACACATTCTTCCTCTCAAAGACACAACTCATATGTTGTCTATAAATCTTGCCCTGTTCTTTTTTCGGTGTAAAAGCATTTATAGCAGTATCAGAAACAGAGTAGACCAAAAGGACACAACATAGCTGACTTGAGCCTGCTGAACTCCATAAGTTGTGCCACAATTTATCCATCACGGTTCTATGATCACTGGAGGGAGGACGATATGCCAACAAAGAAACCCCAAGTGTGTTTCGGATGTTGAAAGCTATTTGAATTAGGAAAAGGAACAGGAGTCCAGCTGAGAGGAGTATTCCAAGGTGCAGAAGACCTTTAAAAGTGATGTGAAAAACAGATTTGCAAACGAAGGAAGCAAGAGAGACTTCGAGCGGCGTAGCCAAGCTGAATAATCAGACTGAAGTGATCATTTCACTGGAACAGAGAACCACTCCGCTGTGTCTGACTCTAACTTTGCAAAATAAATCAATTACTGCTTTTGTTTAGCAGTCAATGGAAAATCCCAACTCCTTTTACGCAGATTTGAGAATTTCTTGATTCACCAGAATACAATGTATGAAAGTAATACTGACATATCAGCAAATACTGCTGACAAAATCCAGGTGCATTTCACTGGAGTTAGGTGATGGGGACATTTACAGGACAAAAACAATGCTGTTCGGATCAGCCAAGTGCATGTGAAGTATTGAGCCTATCATGTCTCAGTATCCTCTGTTTCCATCCTGCGTGAACTAGAGTTTCTGCTAAATTCCAGAGGGGAGGGAGCAGAAGAGAAAGGGGGGGATCCAACAAATGCTTAGTACCACCAGAATTATTTGGAAAAATAACAAAGCAGCAATTACACATGCCACACATCAATTATGTGTAACTGTTACAGCTGTAGAGTGGAAAGACTCACTCACTCAGCCTGTGTTCTGCTTCTTTTCCAGAGAAGCATTTCCTCTACAGAGTAGGTAAAGCTGACATCAAATACACAATAAATTAAGCCAGTGTAATCACTGTTTCATGTACCTTTCTTGTCACCTAAGGAAAGCAAACAAACATTATTAATGTGTCTCAGCCCTACACGGATAACATCATGATGGATCTGGCTCTTCTCTTGGATTTCCCAACATCATCACTTTTTCCGTGTTGCGTAAAAATTCCTACATTCGGAATAAAGTGCACAAACAGCACAACCAAAATAAAGCTAGAATAAAATATTGAGCCTTTAGTGCAACATTAGTCTTTCCGCCAGTGTCAAATGACATCTGATAAAGTGAGCCTAAAATAGTCGTAGAAAGCTCTGATTTGCTGCTTCTGAAGATCTGCTGTCAGGTACTATGTGTCTTCCCCAGGGGCTCTTTCTGCTAAGCAGGGTTATTATACAGTTAGCTGGATAAATGCTGAGTTAAACCTGGAAGCCCCTCAAATCTGCAACATGGACTCAAATAAAAACCTCATCTGCATTTTACTGAGTGCCGTGGTTCAGACAAGTGAGTAATCCTGTTTGTGACACAAACCACAGACAGAAAATTGCCTTGCAATAGAAAGTGATGAGTTTATGGTTTTAGCATCAGAAGCAGCAACTGTGGTTTGGAAAAAAGCATTTAGTGGGTCGGCACTGACCACCAAACCATCAAAGAATGACAACTTACAACTGTCTGGGATGTACGTTACAAAATCACAACAACAGTGACTTGGAAGCTGCTGCCTAATTTGAACAAACCATGTAATTCTGATCAAACCCTCTTTTAGTTTTTAGAAAGAGTTCACCGTTCAGTCCGTTCAATGAACCTGGAAAAAAAACCCTACACAGCCTTTTACATGATTTGGCAAGCATAAACATAAAATAGAAGCTTTTATATTAAAGCCAGAAAATGCTGAATCCAGAAGCCGAACATGACAATGCCAACATAAAACAACCCAGAGAGACATGACAGAAGAATATGGCTGCACCAACAGCGAGACAGATATGTTCAGAGTCAGCCGAGGCCCTGGTGCTTCTCTTGTAATGTGACACATGCTTCCTGGGTCTCCGGTGTCTTCTCTGGTGATGTTACACAATATGATAAATGCTCTTAGGATGAGTGTTAAACAGTGCTCACAGTGGAGCCATGACCAAAGTTTCATGATGAGGTTGTCTCCTCTCCCACTCAGCATAGACCTGAATCTGAGCACCTCTTAAAACTATATATATATATATATATATATATATATATATATATATATATATATAGTTTTAATATATATATATATTATATAGTTATACTTGAATGAATTGTTCAGGGGTTTTTTTGGAAACGGTACCACTCTCACATCTGTGTGTTAAATATAAAACTAAATCTTGCAGGCGGAAACAGAGGAAAAAGCTAGCCTGGGCCTGTCAGAGTGCAACAAAATCCACCTACACACACCTCAGAAACTCACCAATTAACACGTTATGTCTTGTTTAAGTATAAACAAGTATTATAAAGTATAGAACTTTGGCATCTTACAGATGGATTATGTGCTTGACTAAACGGTTCTTTTCAAGATACTTATTATGTGTTTATATTCATGTCCACAACTATTTATTTGTAACATATTTGTGCTACAGTATATTTCATTTCTTTGAGTGGCCATTTTAATATATGCAGTTTTACATTAGGAATATGCTGAGCCCTTGTTATTGCATCAACCTATTCTAGCCTGTACACACAACACCTTAAAGAAGTTTCTGACAGCAACAAAACGCGTTGAGATGTGCAGGCACACTGACACTCTGCAGAATGCTCAAAGATTCCCATAAGCTCATATTTTCCTTTGGTAACTCAAACTTAAATCACGCTTGCTTCCCTTTGAAGTGCATCTCAGTCTTGACAAGGTGTAATTGCACTGGTATGCGAATGCATTTTGGATAAACATGTAGTGTATCCAAATGCCATATTCATCTTATCAATTTCGGATCATTAGTCTGATTAGTTGGCACTGTAGTGAAACGTCGCCTCTGATAATTACAGTGCTGATCATCAGCTCACACTGTGCAGGTGAACTGAAATGCACCCAGGATGTATTATCTTGGCTCTAAGCTGAGACAGTTTTTCTTCTTTAAATAAACATCGTGGGAAACAACTGTGGCTGCAGCCAATAACCATAAACCAACATAATTATGTTAAGAGTGTGTTTGAGATTTCAAGATCAAACAGGATGTCACTGTGTGCTTGAACCACGGCCAGCAGCTTGTCACGTGATGAAGAGATGAAACCTTGCAAAGTCTGCAGGAGATATTCGACATCTAGCAATTCCCAGAAAAGCACATACAGAAATAGATTTGCTGTAAATCAACATCATTAGCAAAACGTTTGAAATGACTTTCCTGAAAAAGTTGCATGTTTTTTGTCTCCAAAGCTCCAGTACACTCATCTCAGTGTGAATTACAATGTGCCTGGAAAAAGAACATTACATTCTCACACAGAGGTGTTGTGAGACTGTCAGAGTGTAACGGGCAAATCTGATGATGTGTGACTTATTCGATTGCTTTAGTCCACAAAAATGGAAATCCACAACACCAAAACCCCTTAATTAATAAATAATAAACCACATCACATACTAACAACTTTAAAAAGTTCAGAATATCTGTGATGATCAACTGCAGCCTTGCTAGGATGCAGACATATTACAACTCATTATTTACACAGAAAGTTACTGAATCACATTGATGCATTCCATAAATCAGCACTGGGGCTTGTTTAACAACTCACTGACTTTTGTTTTACAGCTGTTGGCAGACTCAGGCTACATGATTTTATGTCATTTTCACTTGCCTCAGTGCGTCATAAGGCAGAAATTTACTTGATATCATGTACGACACAGTCTAAATTTCACAATTTGAGCTTCCATGCACATGAGTCAGTTCACTGTACCTGTAACACGTGGTTACTTCTCCAGTGGCCTTTACGCAGGGGTACTTGGTAGTAGAAACGTTGTTTTCAGAACACTCTTCGCTGTCAAGAGAAAAGCAAGTAGAGTAAAAAGTAAAGCAAACGTTTCCTTTCACCATCAAGCAACCAGCTCTAGTGTCATTTGGTGTCTTAAAATTACCCGCCACTGGCAACCTCTTCTTGGTAGGACCAGAGCAAACCTCCAGAGAAGTACATGCAGGTGACGGTGAGGAGAAGAGGACTCCCGCTGCGCTTTAGAATCATCTCATCGGTCTGGTCCGTCACCTGGATCCGGTCAGTAATCCACACTGGTAATGATTACCTCCTCACAGCTACAACTTCCCAGAGTGTAGTGGAGTAGCACACCGACAGACCCTCCCACACACCCACAGCTCCTGAGCAGCTGGTGAATGAACTGACTTTAATTCATGCGGAGCTCTGTGGTAACTTTCGCTCCGCTGTTTGACAGGTTGCGTCAAAAGAGGTACCGAATTTTTTATTTATCCCTGAAACTGTCTATAATGAGGTGTATTTAAATGATATATCATCGGTGAAACTTCTGATACAGTATATTGAAAGCGATCACTAACTTTACGCGCACGACATAAAGTGCCAGAGCGCGCTCTGTGCGTCATACACAGTCCTACAGCTTTGCTGCCACCGTGCGGCGGTTCATGGAATCACAAATCAATGACGAAAGTCCACTATTTACAATTCACAAGCAGGTCTATAGGCTATATAATATATTAAAATATCTCTCTGCTTCAAGCTTTTCCTGTTTGCAGGATGTCAGTTCTGTCTAAGCTGGTTGACCAACACTATACTGTCAATTGTATGAGCAGTCAGGTCATCTGGACTGAAAAGATCTGTGAAAACTGATAAATCATGTCATGGGAAGGAGTTTTTTTTAAGCTATGGACAGATGGATAAAGTATTTCTATATATAAAAGGCAGAGGGAGTTCAATAGCATTTATAAAGTATACACATACTCCCAGCTAGAACCATTGGCAGCAAGTTGAAAATCAGTGAAGTTGCCCTTTAAGTATGAACATCATAAATATAATGGACATCAGCAGGAACCAAGTTGTAACTTTCATGCTCTGATAACTCAAGCTCACCTCACTAACTTTCTCATTTTTGGGGTCAGATGATCTATGAGAAATCTGACGCTAATAAGCTGCTGACTTTCTTCTGAATTGCCTCGACCTCTGCGCGACCTCTTCCAGCACTGTTCTCCTGCAAAATCCGAGAGTTCTTCAGTTTCTCAGGAATACTGTACAGTGTGGCATTACCGGGAGTTGGATAGCAGCTCCACTGAGAAGCCTGTAAAGAATATCCCAGTGAAACAAGAGGACTGTGGTGTCACTTACAGCCAGATGGCAGCTTTTCAATCTGTGAGGTCAGTCAGGTATGATTCAACTTTATTCACAGTATGACTGTGCAGGAGGAATGTAATCCAACATTACCTATTATAACATATATTTTACTTTTTCTATTGAAGACTGAACAGAACATGATATCTTGTGTCATTCAGCGGACAGTGAAGACGTAGAACCTGTTTCAAAGGACCTGCTCAAGAATGACGATTTCAGTTCAAGGGAAAGCACTGTTTCATGGTCGGCTTGCTTCATTGCAACAGAGCCTCTCCAGCTGTCTCAAGTTGCAGTTCAATTTCCGGCCACTTGATGGCCCTTTCAACCAAGAGATACAACCCACACACACACACCCCCCTTTTACCACCATCGTCATCATTGCCCACAAAATGGATGACAGCTTTTAGAAATACCAGGGTGCGTCACGACTCTGAGGTGCACATGCTGTGCCATTTATGTTCCACCTGTTTTGATGCCTCAGCAGCCCGAGAGGCAGAGAATGATCATGCCTACAACAGCACAAGTAACTAATTAATGTTGCAGGCTGATACTTTATCATACCCATGGGGCTAATAACCTCATTCACAACTGATCCTGCTTTAGAGAGATGAAATAATTATCCGTGACTCTTGTGCCTTGTCATTGATTTCCAGAAAACAACACAGAACAACAAACAAAGCATTACATTGTTGTCCCTTTCAAAATAAATGTTTTATCATGCGGCTTGTTAACTGGAGCTGTTGGATACAGACTTGCTGCTTTAATCAGAATTCTCAGTTTATGTGTATGTGTCCATCTTGCTGCCACACTCCAGACTGAATGATAGGCTGAGCTAAGACACTGAGTGATCTCACCATCTATTTCCTGTTCTCACTGTTCAGACAGATCAGTATTACTGCTGTTGATCTGAGCTGGGTGCTTCCTCACATAGAGCGATTGGTTAGAGCACAGCTGGACCTTTTTTTCACCTGACAGAGCCACATCAAGTGTATCTAGCTTTACTTCATCTACAAGGAACGAATCTGTACCATCAGGAGAACAAGTGGACCTGAAATTATGTCAGATGAAAGAGAAGTGGTCGAAGCAGTCGGCAGAGGTTTGTATAGGAACAAACAAAAGCCAATAAACACTTAAACTGTCTGTGATGGGCTTTGACTGCTTGTCTCAATTAAGGTGCTGCCCCTAAGATCTCTGCAAATAAATAAATAAATAAATAAAAACTCATTTCAACTGGAGAAAAGATTAAGCAGAACCACGCTATCAATCTAAGATGTTGGGATTTCTAAGGTATGGTAAGAGGTTGTATTCCATCAACCTGACTGATCGTTGTACAGCGAGATTAAACCTGAAGAGAAACACTGAAAAGCCGTCCAATGGGAATATGTGCCAGTGACGTGTAGATTACTGACATTGACTTAAACGTTTTCACACTTAATGAACGGTCTATAATGCGCAGCTGCAGCCTCTGCACTACGCACAGATATACGCTTTTGCTCTCAAACTGTTCCCTAACACATGGGATGGCAGCGAGAACATTGCGGGGAATATTGCACCTCACTGTCAAAACTCGTCTCTCTCTGTCTTTCTCTCTTTTCTCAGTGCAGCACTGCAGTGCTTCTCTGCACATGCCCAGACAGACTGGGAGAGAGCCACAGCAACTTTGAGCTCACTGTTAACAGCCTGCATCACAGACACATTGATGTACTCCTGTAAGCTGCGTTTGCATCGTGAACAAAATCTTTTTTTTTAAGGTGAATCAAAAATGAATTTGTTGATGATGTTTTGAAAGCTTAAGACGGTATTGACGGGGTCACCTTAAAATAATCGAACAGTGACTTGCTCCACACAGGGCTTTCTTGTCTCTCAAGGTCACTCTGCCTCCCACAAGATTTTTATACAAACCATTCAGTGCAGCTTGATCACAGTCAGCATAGCTTTATTATACTGCACCACACTACCTGTCTTCAGTCCAAAATGTCACTTTTATACATTACAGCAATTTGTTTTTCATTTTCATCATGAGAACAGTGTCTTAGTTTAATATTGTGTTTAACTTTCTCTTTTCTTGACCTCCACACTTTCTCATCAAGCTACATTGAAACCATTAAAGATCTTAAAAGGAAAATGTATTCACATAGTTATCCCTTTTTCAGTCTGGTGGCTTGTCCGTGTGGTTGCATGTTTTACTCCATTCACTTGTTTGCCATGGTAAATATAGAAAATGTAGCTCTTTGAAAACACTCAGTCACAATATGATTCATAACTCTCCCAAAAGACTAAAAGTAGAGATGACATCAGCAGTGCTGAAATGATTTAAAAGGTGAAAACACAGGACACACACATGGGTGTGTTGGTAGGAAAAATGGGAAATAAACAAGCCAATAACAGAGCAAAATGCTTCTTACATTGTACAATTTTGTGATGCGTCTGCTACATCAAATGACTCAGAGATCAGACCAAATGGAAGAGAAATACATGATACAATTGATATAAAGATAGATATAAAGTCTTAAAGCATAGATTTACATATTTGTGATTTGAAACAACAATCGTATGTTCACAAGTTCACTGAAACAGTTTTAGCCCATAGCAGTTGTTCCTCTTCTCTATACTGACCATAAAGACATCCCTTCATCATGAACCTCCAAAATAAGCAATGAAGGAACAAAATCCACAGTTCCTGGTTTGTGCAGTTCAACCACAGCTAATATGAATCTTTGAATGAATTATGTTAGTATAGAAAAAAAATACAGTTTTATTGTACATAAGAATATTGTTGTAAGGTTTAGTCGAGGAAATGTGAACTTGTCAAACATGTAACAACCAATTGTGAGGCAAATAAATTCCAAAATGAATCTAAAATGTTCAGGCTGGTGGGTTTTAATACAGAGAACAAAACAGGAAAACAAAGGAGAGTAAATGAAGCATGGCCATCATCGCTTTGGCTCTAACTCCTCCACTGTTGTGGCAGCAGGTTAATAGAGAGTTTTCTTTCTGTCATCTCAGTGAGAACAATTTCCCCCACCTCATGTCACTGCGACTCTCTTTCTTCACTTGTGCCAGCTGTTCAAATGTCCACCGGTGAGTCACATAAGGTGGAAGGAGATGTGTGCTGTATGAGGAAGACTTGTTTTGCAGCTGCTCTAAACATGTGCATCCACACAGAAGCAGATCTAGAAAAGGAAGTGCTGCACAACTGACTTGTGTGATAGATGTCCTCAACCAAAAGAGCATGATTTCAATAACATGTCCAAAGTACTGTTGCATAGTAAAAATAGAATTTTATTTAATTATATTTTTTTAAATCCTACTAGTTCCTACAATCTTACAGATTCATCGAGGAAACAATCAAAATCTGGACTAAGCAGATTTAAAACATTTCCTGTTTGTTGATTACTACAAAAAAAAAAGAAAAAAAAAAAGGTAATAATTTCTGTGCAGCAGGAATTTACTTCTTGTAGAGTATATTTCACAGCACATGTCCCCTCAATGTTGCCGCAATCAATAAATATAATCTCAGTGCAATGTCCTTGGGACGGCCACATCACACTGCCCCTCCCTGCTATTATGTCTCCCCCCTCTCTTCTGGATCTCCTGGCTCCACTCAATACACACATGCACACACACGTACAGTCCATTGCGTCCGCCCTTGACTTCATCCTTCCTCTTTCATCTTCCTATCAGATCCAGATTCCCTTTGATAAAGAACTGAACAGGTCTGTTTCCACTGCCCTCTGTGACAATGTGTGTGTGTGTGTGAAGTGGACTGGAGGAACAAGGAGCTTGTGAAGTTTATAGGTAGAAAAGAACAAGTCATAAAATAAGTTATGAGTGAAGTGGACTTACATCCCTGACAGGACTGTTGGTCACATTTCCCACATCAGATGAATTGTTCAATTTCTTTAGACATGGAGAATCTGCTGCTTATTTCTTGATCTGGATGCAATGAAATAAAGAGCCAGTGAGCAGATGGTTGGACTGTGGCAACCCATGCAGGGAAAATGGGAATAACAAGGCACATTTTGACCTATGTCATAATGTGACATTTTACAGATCTCAGTGCTTTAAGATTTTACTAAAATATAATCGATATAAAAACTGTGTATTTTGGACGATATCTCATAACAACTTTTTCTTCAGGCGATGACAGATGAGGGTTTTTTCCACCCTCTGAATGTATTTATACACTTCTCTTTACCTCTATTCTTCTCTCCTGCCCCCCTTTTCTTAATCCTTGTTATCTTAATGTGATGACTCCTGGGAGCAGTGGTGATGAGGACTTTCACAGGTCTGGTGTTATGGCTCATCGTCATTTAAATTAGTTCTGAAGCATTAGGCAGAATTGGTTCTGCGTATCAGTGAATTTATGGCTGAGCTGTGGCAACGTGCACCAGTACGGCAAAGCATACTATTAGCAGGGGAGCTATTACCACACCCATTTGTTTCATTTCCCTGAAATGGGATATCTGATTTGTCTGTAGTGTCAGTAATCTGTGATTTTACTCTCAAGCAGCTGTTACTTTAAGATTAGATTCTATGATTTCATGTGAGCTAAAACAGTCCCATGTCAAAAGCATGAGAGTGGTCTGAGGTTTGATGTTTAATTCAATACAATTTAATTTTATTTGTGAAGCATCAAATCACAACAGAAGTAATCTTAAGGCACTTTACAGTTAAGGTTTGAGACCTTACAAAATATAACTGTATACAGAATTATATAGAAAACCCAAAAATCCCATGTTTATAACACAATGCGAAGGTGCACCTTACACTGCTGCTCCTGATAATATATGAATATATAATAGTGGATTGTACTTGTTTAGCTATGCTTAATCTTAACTGATCACTGGCAGTATTATGATCCAGTATGAACTAAATACAGAATCAATCAAAATATTACTTATTTTGAATACTACATCATTCTCTAAGAAAACTGCAACAGTCAATATTTCAAGAAAGGAACAGGTAAGTGCACAAATACTTCGATTGTACTGGTTTTGAATGGCTTGTATAATAATATAATATATGCGCACATGTGTCTTCAGTCCTATGTAATTGTTCCACCCTTCAGAAATGTCACTGATTGGCTGAGTGGGTGGTGGACGCACTTCATAACCGCTGTAGGTCTCGTACCATGTGTCTCTGTCCAGCTGTGTCACAGCGAGGGAAGCTCACAATCAGGACAAACGCCGCTTCAGTTAAAGTTGGAAGCATCCTCAAGTGCACAGCACTTCAAATTCAGCTGTAGGCTGTTGTGTTTGTTCTAAAGTTGTGAAGATTATACCTGCTCTTTTTACACACACATACACACACGCACCCTGCCACCTGCTGATAAAGTTTACCCCTCAGCCAGCTGCAGCCTCAGCACTCCAACGTCTGTGTGACAGAAAATCTTCTCTGATATTTTAGTACCTCTTCACAGCAGTTTTGTCTTGATCAGTTATGACATATGGCCCCAGTGCAGCTTTACAAATCTTTTACAATAGAGTAGAAATGAAAAGAAAACAAAAGGCCAAATTGCTTCCACCCACACTTATTTCTTTCATTAAAATCAATTAAGTTATTTTCCATTTCACTGATTTAACCTTATCATCATTCTGTGGAGCATTCTCATGAAAATGGTTCTGATTTGTGGAAGCATTTTCACACATGGCGTCTCAACCTGCCCAGGAATCAACAATAGCATTTAAACATTTTTATGTAATGTAAATGTAAATGCTTTTAAAGATTCCCTTTAAAAATGAATTCCCATATTGTTGATTATGTTGACGATAGACAAAGACGGGATCCTTTACCTTTAAGATAACAGCTTCATGCTCTGAATAATAATGCACATGATTAAATAACAAGAGGCAAAGTGCCACAGCAGAAAAGGATATTTGTTGGATTTCTTGTTGCAATGTCACTGACTGTCATCTGTTGTACTGCAGTGTGGCTAAAAGGACCAGTCTACACAAAATGTAGTTGTTTAGCCTGTGGAAGAAACATCATATGCAGCATAAACATATGTGGAAGGAAATAATATCTCAATAACATACATAAAATACATTTTGCATTAGCACACACAATTAACAGAGTCACTTTATCTGAGTTGAGGTGTGTCTCTGGTGAGCTAATCAACTTTTACAAAAGTAGTCTTATTACACTTGGAGCAAAGGTTGTGTATTACATCAGGTAAATCCCTCTGGAGCACATGTATTTACTGCTAGTACCGCTACAATGGGCAAACACTGCTACTAAATGAGCACCTTTAGAAGTGGCAGTGTTAACGAAGCAGTGAATGTTATGTGTGTAAACATATGCATTTACAGTATGTCGTTCAGGCTTAAAATATCAAGCCCTTCTCATTCTCTATATAATGTTCAGAACACTTGAAGCCCTCAAGCCTTTTTAATAATGCATTAAACAGTAACTTTCAGGTCAGTGTGGGGAGGCGGTGGTGGTAAATACAGCATCAATATGGATATGTTTTATGTGGGCTTGTCTCTGGAGGCTCGGCCACTTCTCTCGTTTTTTTCTCATCTCATCCACATGGTCATCTCGCTCTCTATGTCGCTCCCCATTTTCTCACACACACACAAACACACTTGCACGCTCACATTTCTGGCAGGCCGTGATTGCATAACACTGACGCTCACAGCTGCTGGTTTATCATTTATTAATGCTTCTTTCAGTGGCGTAATTTGCTGTGCTCTGTATAGGTCAGTAATAATTCAGGTGATACGCTGAAAAAAAGGACATGGGGCCAGGGAATGGACCCTACTGAAGGGCTGAAGCAGTTTCGTTCCTTTACTGTACATCAAAAGGGGTAATTTAAGCCTGAAGCAGTATCCATTGATACCATATATGTATACAGTGACAAAAAAATTACGTGAACCTTTTAGAATTTCTTGGTTTTCTGCATTAATGTGTCATAAAATGTGATCTGATCTTTATCTAACTCAAGAATATTAAGAAATAAAATTTGCCAAAAGTAAACCCCCCCCAAAAATTATGATCTTTCAAGTCTTTATTGAGAACAACCATAAAAACAATCAGATATACAAATATTTATTTGCATATTAGGGCATTGGAGACTATCCAAGAGTCGATTAAGTTTATTAAATGACCCTAGAGACACACACATTTCTTTTATAATGGAAAACTAAAGCCAGATATGCAATTACACAGATAAGTGATATTCCCTGGTCCAAACACTATCAGCTTTGTCATGCACTGCCTGAGGATACAACAAATATTCCTTCAGTCTAACAGCTTCCTCCTCCGTAGCCACTTCTCTCTAATTTCAAGATGACAAGAACAAAATGGACAAGTTCTTAGTGGGACATGAGAGAGGATACTTTGCTGAGCAAGCCAATAATGTGAGCTAGAACAGGCTCTGAATTATGTTGTGTGTGTTGCAGCGGCTTTAGTTGCTGGACTCAGCATTACAAGACTAAGACAAGTGGTTTCAGTTTCACCTGTAGCCAGTGTTATAGATACTTCATAGCAACTCCATCCTGTTTTTAATGACAGCTATAAATCACAGACATATCCTCTTTTTTCATTAATTATTAACAAATCATAGCTTACATACCTCACTGTAATTTTGATAATGATCCAGATTATTCCCTAAAACGTGTACTGAAATGCCTGAACCAGTACACATGCTTACAGTGAGGTGAAGAATGAGAAGCTCTGAGGTCTTTCCATTGGTGCATACGAAGTAGCGCAATGTTTCCCTGGGATCTCTGGGATGCTACATCAGAGTCAACCACAAACCATGATCCAAAAATAGCTTCGCTCCTCCAGTGTCAGGATGACAGAGAGAAACCTTCTGAGGTAGCATCTGAGCATGGAATACATGCATATACTGTATACACACAACACAACATGAGAGCAAAAGAAAGAGAGAGAGAGAGACGCAGCTCACCTGGCTTCTTTGTTATGGAAATGGCTGGAATCCATATGACAAATGTAGTGTAAAGGAGGGGATGCTTCGTCATCCGCAGCACCATTCATCCTCAACTATTGGCCTTATCACCACTTCCAGCCACAAAAGCAAACACCTGATTAATGGCTGCCACGTGTCAGCTACGTAAATCATCAGGTCATGCTTTGTTGAATATGAATAGGGAGGTTGGCAACACACTAGGGTGAGGGCTCGTGGTTTCAGGATGCTTTACAGACTGTATACATATAAAGAACACTTGATACCAAATTCTGAGGTGAAACCTCTTTGATGTTTCACTAAAATCCACAAATACCCACTCTATGATGGCACCAGTGGAAAGGGGAATTATGAAACTGAGTTACGTGTCGATTAATGAGTTTTTGAGTTTTTGTTAAAAATTGTGCTACTCATTTTCGCTTGACAGAGTACGTAACAGCCACATGGCCGATCAGTGTGCCTATTATTACTTCAGGCTGACCATCAGTGTCTGGTCGGCTACTTTTACATCACATCTGTACATGTCCGTTCATTCTGTGATGTAATACTTCCTCCTGATGAAACAGGAAATCATTTGATTATCACATAGCTTCTGTCAGAGCAGCGAGGGCAGGCCCCCAACATGACAAGGGACGCAGATGGCCTTTTTTTTTTTTTTATTAATTCCCCTCCCTAGTACAGCTCTAATCTTATTCTAGATATAATTAATAATTTTTGTGTTTCACGTACATGGAATGGTACGTTTGACAGCATATTTTCCGTTCAGCTTGTCACAAAGCCATGGACCTTAAAATAGTCATCCTTGAAAATTACTGTTGAGTGTCCTTAACAACAGGTCAAAGAACCTAATGGCTGGATTAGAGTTCAGTTCAGGCCATCTGAGGAATTCAGATACAAATCTGCATTGTGGCAGCACACAAGAATCTAGGGCTTGCATGCAAAAGACACAACAAATGTCTACTACTTAAGACAACAACGACAGCGTGGATTAAAAGAAAAGATTTTCTATTGTCTCTGCTAGGCCAACCTTAATGCCAGATTATAGCAGGATTACATCAGGCATCTGTCACGCAAGGAGCTGAGTAAACTGCACAATATGACTTATAAGTGTCACAGATAAGAAAAAAATCAGTTGACCCAAGAAATGGGCAGAAGGAGTTTATGATGTGCTACATGTTGACATGCTAGAGTAGAAATTAAAGTGTATGTTGTTGTATTGTATGTTGTTTTATTATATGTATTGTATAATAAAAATCTAAATGTTACATATGCATGGTGTATTTCTAAAAATCATATCTCATGTGTCACACTAAATTCTGCACACCATACATTAAGACCCGAGGCTGCACGGTGCACCAGCATTTCATTCTTGGCATATCCTTGTGATCACCTGACTGACATCACTGTTGTCCTGAGTCTCTCCAGTGACCAATGCACTTTAATCACTAAAGAAAAACAGTTTCAGTCAAATTCTATTACACATTTCCGAACATTTCAATAAAATCATAGTAAAACACTACAAGTAGCAGTTGTAGCAGTGTTCATGACACTGGGGATAGTACCAGCAGTAGTAGCAGTACCATATTACAGTTACATCAGATCCCCTTCATATTTTATTTGTGGAAAAAAAAATAAAAGCTTATGTCGTCCAACACACCAGCTGCGGAGGTCACTCACTCCTCAATCCGTTAAATTGCAAATACATGTTGTGTGCTGCTGAATGTGCTGTATCAGTCAGCCTGACTTCCATCCACTGTGGCTTTCCTACGGTGCGATGGCGTGTGCCTGACTCTGTGTGTACAGGACACAACAGTTCAGCAATCTGTTCACAGCCTTGTCCTGATGATGCACAGAAGAGAAAATGCGGGGAAAATAATAATATTATCATTAATGTGGATATGGAAACCACAACAAAAAGTCAATTCATAAGGGATTTGCTTTAATCCTGCCGTCTGGCTGGGTTTAACGACGGCAGGATTATTTACTGTTACGCAGGAGGCTTTAGGTGTCACATGTTCATGGAATCTAGGAAAGGGACTCTACATCAGAGGGAAACCTCTGACATCCATTTGCCCTCCAACTGACCAGATTACAGGTTACTTTGGTGATGACTCATACCGAATGACCAGGATTTGAGTCTATCTAGATGTAACATAACAAACATTTACAATGTTTTTTTAACCTTAATCATTTATACAAGGCATCGTACTATGCAAATGTAAGCAGGTACAACATGCTCACATTTTCTCTTTATGTTTTCTAAAAAAAAAGCATCACTTCACAACATATTGACACAGCTATATGCATAAATAGACAATATTAGAATATGGAATATTCCAGTGGAACCAAATGTCCAAAATAAAGACAGAGACACTGCTGCCAGGGAACAGGTGATTAACAGATAAGAGGCAAGTTAGAACCCAAGTTTAATATATTAAACACACTGTGTTTAATGTGGAAGTTTGTAAGTATGCAGTATATGGTTAGGTGATGTATAAAAGTAAAAAGAAAGGTAATGGATCAGGTTGTGGAGGTGGGAGAGTAGAGCCTTTATACTCTTCGCCACTCCCCTCTCAGGTGCAGCCAGCTTCTCTGAAGACTGTTGCTTGGGGAAAGTAGCTTGTAAAAATATTTCACTCCTCTCCGCCTTCATGCTGCAAAGGAGAGTGGTTCGTTAGATTAACATAACGGAATGGACAACAGATAATATTCAACAGCACCATCATGCTCCATACATTTGAATCAGCATCTCTCTAGAGCAAACACAGCTCGCTAAAGGTGGGGTGTATTGCAGGTCTATTGTATTAGATTGGATTAGTGACTATAAACTGGCACATGAGTGCAGCTCCAACAGCAAAAGTGACCCTGTTTATTTTCATGACGCATTCAATTAGCCAGGTGAGCGCAGGACACCTAGAAACGCCTCCGGGCCAGGTGAGCGGAACTGAAGCTTGGAGGCGTCTTCAGCTCGGGCCTGCATTGAGATTCCGAGGATCACTGCATCATCAAGGTAGGATTTACTCTCCGCTTGCTCTGACATGCTCGATTTTATGTCGTGCCTGTGTTTGGCTCGTTGTTTTTGTTGACGTCTTCATGTTGTTTGCTGACCTGTTGTTGTTTTCCACGCTCTGTGTTAATCATTTTCTACTGGCTGCTTGTTTATGTCGATGCATTGGAACCACAATTAATCGTGAAGTAATGTTAATTGCTTGTGGAAGTGATTAGTTTTCCTTTTGTGGTTGTTCACTTAACGATGCGTTCAAGTTCGCAAACATCAGACAGAGCAACGCATGTTTGACTTGAACTGGTTTTGAGACGTCCTGTTTGAAGGAGTTCCTGAGGCTTCATTGCAAATTGTGGGTCCCTAGTAGAGGTTAATATTTCATAATGACTTCAGGTACCTGGCTTGTTTTCTTGCACATATTAACTTTATTTTTTATTTTTATTTTTACTGCATCTGATACTCAACATGTCTAATGTGACACAAGTTATGGGGTATTCGTCTGCATCCTTCCCAGACCTGCCTTCTGTGATTGGTTAGAGGGACCAGGGCTCGCTCATACATATTAGAAGGGAATGTCTTGGCACAGCTACGAGGTCGTTCAAAGAGTCTGGACCACGTCTCCACATTACGACCTGTTTTGCAGCATGTTTTCAAGTCAAGTTGATTTTAAGAAGGGCTCCTAGACATGAGTGTAGATAGAAAGTATTCTGTCACTTCGGCCAGGATCAGTAGCTGGGACTTGGTCACATTACATCACACTCACTACACCCTACACTAAAGGAAACATGAAATCCATTGAGTGAGGAGATGTTTGCCCATTTGGCACTGCCGTCCTTACAATAACAGCAGGCCAGTATCATTTCATGTGACATGTAGTCTCATGTACATTCAGTGTTGGTTGTGCTCTGGATGAGTTTGAGTGGCTTTAATTTGTTACAGTCATTACAGTAGGATGTCTATGATCAGTCAGTAACCGAGGCAACAACCATCAAATGATAGGTGTGCACATTGTAATTGACACTCGATTAAATATGAAAGCAGCAGTAGCAAAATAAACGAGAGGATGTGATGTGATTCATAAAGCAGGGCTCTTGAGGTTTATTGTGATAGTAATAGAAGACATCAATCACACCAGTGAAATATGATGCAGTGTAATTATTTTAGATTGGATGGAAAAAGAGTTGAAGAGTTTTATATCATTATATAATTAGAGTCTGGCACCTGGGCGAAGCTTACATACAACATGTAATATGTGCAATCTTCTTGAGTATGAAAGTAAAGACTGCCCTACATAATAGTAAATGGTGGAAAAATTAAAAACACCTTGTAATATGCATTCCTGTGTGACTCCACCACCCACTATGACCTCAATAATAACCATATAGTGGAATTATCACCTGAGAGTATCCACAAAAACTTAAAATCAGAATTCATGGCAGAGCTGATGTATTAAGTTGCATTAAATTGTACCGGTGTACCTAATAAAGTGGCCAGTGAAGAGGACACCAATTAATTTGTGTGCATGTGCATGGTCTTATTTACTTATTTTGTTTGCAAACTCTGCCTAGTTCTCTAATTTAAAGCAATCCGGATAATCTATTCAGTATAAATTGATTACCCCTTCGGCAATCTAATCAGAATGACCATTAATCTTTTTAACTTGTCAGTAATTCTGTGTGTGTGTGGTGCTCCATCATTCTAATGGGGAGTCCAGAAATTAATTATTACACATATACTCTCTGGAGTTAAGTGGATTCTCATTATATGGTAAAATTAGAGAGTCTTGACGTGGAGTGCCAAGTATTGTCTGTCACCTCACAACAAGCGCGGGGTAAACGCTGCCAGTCTGGGGATTGAGCGGTAACCTTGCTTCCTATACAAATTTGCTTCTCTTAACAAGAGAAAGATGACATGTTTTAACCTGCAATTAATTAATTTTCAAACCAATTTGCAGTGTATTTAATGCCAATTTAATATCTATCTACATTTTTAATTATTTTTTCTTTAATAAATTGACTTGTTTTGATGTCTAAATCACATACATTCAATTCACTCTCTTCTGCTGTAAATTCTGATTTCTCACTTAGCTGATATAAATAAAAATTTTAAAGCACCAAACTGTGACAACCTGGTAACAATAAACAACAAAAAGTCCACAATAAGACACACAGCAACACAATTTCCTGTTTGATTGAATAAAAAATCCAGTGGACCTATCCAGTTAGGTCCTTCAGGTTCAATGCACATTTGTCAGCACTGCCTGTTGTGTATGAGGCCTTGACCTCAGTTGTATCAGTAGAAGAATACTAGAGTTTCTTTTCCCCATCCTCTTGTCCATATTGTAGGCTGACATTTGTGGCAATGTGTTAATCCTAGCTTCTTCAGACAGATTCATGTTGGAGAGTGTTAGAGTGTTTCTGCTGAAGGGATATTGGATGTCACCCTTGATGCAATTATATGATAATCTTCTGATCGAGACCCCCTTAAGACCCCTGCTGCATGTGTGTGGGATCAAAGCCATGAGTTACTACGAGGGAGATCTTCAGATGAGAGACTGAACATACAGTATGCAACTTCTCAAGGGACAGCAAATTCATGCAGTTTGTGTGTGTAAATGGTAAACTGTAAATGGTCTGCACTTATATTGAGCTTCTCTACCATGCTGGTACTCAAAGCGATTTTACACTGCGACTCACCCATTCGCACACACGCACACATCTTGGGGTTCAGTATCGTGTGTGTGTGTGTGTCATGCATATCATATTAAATGTAGCACAAGATTATTTGGCTAAAATGTATTGTTTGCTCATAGTGACAAATGAATCCTTGTCAGAACCTGAGAAGAGATGATTTATAAATGACAGCTGTTCAAATGAAGATAAATGGTTATTGAAAAGGCCACAAAATAACCATATTCATTACATTTTCGATCATCTCCCAACTTATCTTATATAGATATGTCTCAATTGCGAGACTCAATTGTATTGAGACAAACCTGCGGTGCTCTGCGTCTTTCTTCATTTTAGTTGCCTCATGGGTGTGTACTGACAGACTTAATATTGTGCATGTGTTGGGGGAATTTGAATCTTGTACATGTTGTTTTGTGTAGTAATGCAAGATGATAAATTCATTACATATTATTTCATTCAACTAGTGCTGCTGAGATTAAAATACTTTTTTTCATCATCTTACAAATTATACTGTGGTTCTCCACATTAGTGTCTCTATAGTGACTTTTTGAAGTTGCAAATGTGATGTTGTTTATTATAGGTTGCCATCAGAAATTTCTCCATAGATGCAGCCTTTCTTTTACTTCTTTTTATTTTGACAGTAATTTTTTAGGGCTACATCAAGGACAAGAGGAGAATAAAGATGCAGAATTGTGCGTCAGAGCAGAAAAAAAAAAATCCTCCAGGTGTAATTGATGGAAAGATGTGTTCCATGAAGGAGATGACAAACACCATCTGCTGACAGTTTATCAATAGGTGTTTGAGTGGTGGAGGCAAGGCAGCATGAGC
Organism: Anabas testudineus; assembly: GCF_900324465.2. Classification (NCBI taxonomy): domain Eukaryota; kingdom Metazoa; phylum Chordata; class Actinopteri; order Anabantiformes; family Anabantidae; genus Anabas; species Anabas testudineus. The sequence continues at coordinate 6,710,694 of NC_046621.1, read as the reverse complement.
AACACGACGGACTGGTGAAGATGACTAATATAATAATATTCACATTTGATTCTGCCTTATGTCACCCTCATGCAGCACAATTTAGCTTTCATTTCTTTGTGACTGTGCCTCTCTTTCCTGGACGTGCTGTCCCCTAAATACACCTTTTCTGCTAATCAGGATTCAGCGTTCGCTAATACAGGAGATTGTGAGGCTTTTGCTCAGGGAAACTGAATATGTGTGTTTGAGTGTGTGTGTGAGAGAGAGAGAGCCTGTGAGCTGATAACAGGAAGCCTGTAACGTGTTCAGTGAGGTCAGCGGAGATGTCCAGCAGAGATATCCGAGGTTAAACGCTATGTGAAGGCAAGGTGCTTGGGAGAGGTTAAAGTGACTCACAGCACATCTGGGTACCACACGCAAGTAACAAAACAACCAAATAAAAAAAGAAATCCTGCTAGACAGACAGAGAAGATATGTCTTGTTTGCAGCATGATCCCTGTGAGAGTAGAGACAAGCTGCTGCATGCAGCCTGCTCGGTACAGAAATTCATGTGAAGATGCTGAAAGGATCAGTAGTTCAGTCAGCTGAAAATGAATCAATGACAAATATAACCTATGGGCAATTTAGAGTCACTGATTAACCTACTGTTGACTAAGAACCCTTAGAAAACCCACACAGGCTCATGCGAACAACTCTATGCAGAAATGCATTGTGTAAGGTTGTGAAAAGTGAATAATATAATATTATAAATAACTAATATTACAAATAATTGCACTGGTATTTGTGCATTTGTAACAATCCAGGAAATGTTTCAACATTTGTCCACCTTTGGGAGCTGATGGGTATACATATAGATGCAGTCACACATTTAGACACCAGAGATAAGGCACCAAACCTAATTTCAGGAAAGCTTTGCGCTGCAGCCCCAGATGTGTCTTGGAGCTTCAAACCCTGAATTAGAGAGCAGCCACTCTGATATCAGCCGTGGTATTATGGGAGGTAGATATGTCAGTAGGACAGAGGAGAGACTGTCAGGAGGCTCCGTTGCCTTGAACTGCTGGAATGATTACAGTCTCTAGACATAAATTCCATGGACACTGAGGCTGTAGCCAGCCAACAGTTGCTTAAGTTGTTGATCATGCAAACAGTGAAATTTGCCCTCATAGGACAGGGGGCTTTATAAAGATGGGAGCCAGTACTTGTGCACCTTTTTATAGAATGTACAGATAGTGTCTATTAAGAAAACATGTTTTTTTTTTTCATTTGAATGGATCCATTGTGACAATATCTGAGTTCGTTTATATGGGCATTATAAAACAATGCCATCTGCTGTGGGATGAATTGATCCTTACGTGTTGGAAATGTAGTCATGTAGCTGTGCTGTTGCTATGTGTGGCATCTCCTGTTGTTGTCTGCACCTGTTTGCAAATGCTTCACTTTCGGCAATCAATAGATTACAATAAAAATACATTTCAGCAGAGCATGATATTGCTTAAAGCACAGGCATATGCAAAATCACACAGGTTAAACTGTCTTCAGGTGCCAGTGTGAGGACAAAATGCTTATTTATTCACAGGAAATAGGTTGTATTCCTTAAATTAACAGAGATAGAAAGCTCCACTTTCAAATTTTCATTACTGTGTGGCTACAGTGTCCCTCACTGAAAATGGTGTGGTGTGAAGAGCAGGCGGAGACCTCTCAGAGCTAATCTTGATCGACTTTTCTGTTGCTGCAGACTTCGATATTGAGCTCAGATCACAGAGGCAGCACTCCCGCTGTGTCCTCTTTGAAGAAGATGTGTAGTAAGATGACTCTATTTCCACTGCAATGCATTATACCGAAAGCTGCAAAGCAGAAGTGTGTCATAAAGAAAGCATTTTTTGAGAAATCATTGCCATGTTAACTACATCAGTGTTGCCTGGGAAAGAACATGTATCCCCTCCTGAGGTCAAATGAGCAATGGGCTTTGCGGGCAAGTCATAAACACATTTTGTAGGTTGTTTTTGCTTTTTGTACTCATACTGTAATTATGCAAACTATTTAGTGTTTAATCTAATGTTCCTCTTTCTGACATTTGCACCAGACAGCAAAGAACAAAAGCAATGACCAAAAAACAAAACAAAACAAAAAGCTCAAATGGACCAGCTGGTGTTGTTTGTGTATGGGTGGCCATATGCAGACAAAGACAAAGAAGAAGAGGCCAAACAGCAGCAGGGCAGCTCCTGCATTCTAATCAGACTCGTCCTGTTTTGGCTCCCAGGAACTCCCACACAACAGGTCAGAACATTGTGCATCTCATCAGCATTTGCACTGAGTAAACACAAACACACACACACACACACACACATAGACTGCGTAAAGTGAGCCTGACTCAGGACAGCAGGGAAATATTGAATGTGAAAGATGGCAGATCACTGTGGGAAAATTAGATGACTTCTAACTCACCTCTGTGGGCTTATCGTTGAAATGAAAGCTGCATAAATATGATTAATTTAGGAACATAACCTCCAAAAATTACCTTGTCGATTAGTACAATTGTCTGCCCAGGTGGGTGTGACCTTACCTGAGAACATGAGGACGATCCTTCTTTTCCTAATGTTACAAATGTCTTGAGGTGATTGTTGAAAATGAAATGCGATGGCAGGAAGGAAGCTAAACTGACACTGATTCAACTGGGCTGATGAAATTCGATCATAGGGACAAACAGGACACAAACGGAGGAGCTGCCCTTTTTTTAAACCGAGTGTTGATGTCTATGCAGTAATTAATTGGTTGTTCAGACAAGGTTAAAAGAGCCATGCTGTTTGGACTCTTATATTAACCATAAACAAAGTCGCAGCAGACTAAATTCACAATCATATTACTTACAGAAATGATTACTGATGTTACTGGTACAAAGCTTGTTGCAGCATGATGAGCACTATTTATTTGTGACAAGCTAGTTCTGTTATTTCTGAATCTAGGAAACACGGTATTCTACAGCACAGCAGTTGATATAACAGCAAAATGCTGCCCAACCCATCAAAGTAGTTGGTGTGGGGTAATCAGTGTAGCTCATTAAGCTCTTTATGAATGGTAAACTGTTGCCAGATAAATCAGAGGTTATGAATACTTGTGCTGCAGATTCATTAAAATATCTGAATGGGAAAGTAATTACATTTCAAATCCATTATTTCTACACAGCGTGTAATTTATTCCAGAGAAACTGGATGACCACACACTTCACCCTAAAGTACACTCTACCCTGCTGTCATTGATTTACATGTAGTTTAACCCACATGATTGTTGACCCCAACTTTACAGTGTACATAAAGCAAACTGATATGCAACACTAGATAAATTGAATGCATAGCATAACATCACCCTCAAGGCCAAGGACATTAATTTGTAGGTCACATTAGTATTATGCAAAGACCTCAACCGCTTCATGAATGAACCAAGTGATAGTAACTGTATTTACAATGTTTGGCAACAATGGTATTGACTGCTATTATAAGGTCTTTAGTTTTCTCTACAACCAAACCTCGAAGCTAAAGTGGAAGCCTAAACCTGTAACCTCATTTTAGTGTTTTTTCAAAAGAGTCAGCACCCACTAATCCCAACCATAGACATGCAAGTCTGGAACAGAGCACAAATCCTGATGAGACAACAATGTATGAAAAGGAGTGACAAGGAATGCTGGGATAACAGACTTTGTGTATCATCAATGTTGACAGGTGCAGCCTAGAGTTAGACCTGCTGCACTTATGTATTCATAAAAACCTGGGTTGACATCACAGTTCCTCAGTTTCAGAAAGAATCTTAAAAAGGGGAAACAAAAATTGTGATGGTACCATAAATAAACAAGATGGTAGAATATTACTATTAGTACTGCAACAAAAACTGGCATCTATAAGCTGCAATAAGTAATAGCATTTGGCAGGCTTTGTTGTATTATATCAGATTGTACCTAGTAAAGGTGATCAGGGAATTCGTAATTTGAGATTTCTGTCCCGAGAGTTCCTGTTATGTTATAAAGAAAACATGAAGTCTGATGATGACAAATTAGATTATATTATACAAAAAGAGGATTTATGACTTTATGCTGTTGTACTAAGCACCACAAAATCCCAAAAAAGTAGATTATTACAAATGTGATGATGAAGAATTCACAAATTTTAGAGTTGTATGTTTACTCTGTGAATAATGACCATCCTACTAAAGCTAATTCTTACTGGACTGCACTGTGAAGAGTCTGGTTTATGTTATGTTTTCTTTTATTTTTTAAATAGTGGCTAATAAGGTTGGCTGTAGTTCCATTAACCCTGTTTCAGCATGCTAATCAGGGTATTCATTCATCCTATTAAGCCTGGCTATCTCTGTAATTAAGCAGAAGTTGAACAATTTCACCAGCTGAATGGAAGATGAATGAATCTCCTTTGTACCTGCATACACTGTAAATCAAAGAACATCAACAGCAAGTTTTAGAAAGACCTGCATTTCTTTATCCTACACTAAATGTGTACAGTATATACTGTACTGCATTCTGGAGACTGATGGCGTAGATTCTGACATTGGCAACCCGTTAACATCACAACTGTGGGCGATGTGCAGTAACTAACATGACATATTTACCTGAAGTTGCTGGTAGCAGGTGAAATAAAGATGGGAAGAGTAACAAAATGAAATAACGGGTATATTTTATAATAACGTCTAAATATCATTCCATAAGTAAGATATCGCAGCTGACTAACAGAACCTGGATGTGCGGACGGGTGATCATCACAAAAATCAGTTATCTTTCTGTTACTTTGCGTTACATATGCAACTGGAGATGACCGCACAAGTGTTTTAATCATTTGGGATAGTGTCACCCGACAAGTCATTCTGCAAAATCTAATTACAGTACAAATAGCTAGTGTTAGCCAGTGCCAGGTAGTGTTAATATTGTTGCAAATATTTACAAACAAAATCAACACTGCAACTTTTTTTTAAATATTTTTGAACACAGATTGGAGTTTAATTAAATATTAATTAAATCATGCCTAACCCTAACCAGCTTTTAAAAGGTAACAGTAAATCACCTTTATAGTTTGAGATGTGCTTAGTTTGTGGCTTTTGGGTGAGAAAATTAGTTATTAAAAAGCAACACATAAACCTTTATTAATTTAGTGTGGGTCCATAATACTACAGAAAAATTGTTTATATGATGACTTTATGCCATGACAAGTGGATCTGAAGAAAATGGATATAAATACCTGGTGGCTGCAAAGACCAATTCTTCACCTCACCTGCAAATGCTAACACACTGTTTTCCTAAATACTCTGAGCCTCTCCATCACTGCTGCACCTCTGATATCATCTCTCCATTTTCTCCCTCGATCAAAATGTAAATTCACACAGTGCCCGCCTCAAAACACACGCAGTTCGACAACAGAACGACACACACTCTTTTTTTTTTTTTTTAATGACAATATGTCGTTTATTTTCTATATTTTAAAGGTTTATTATTTACAAACAAAATAAACAAAAAAAAAAATCAAAAAGATTTTTTGACAAACACTGTTTGTCTGCATATTGTTGTAAGAAAGTTTACATTTATCTTTCTTTAATCTGTATCAAGTAACCAACTTATTTTCTCTAAGCCTTGGATTAAATGAATGAGCTGATCAATGACCATGTGAGTGGGGTTTAAGAGGACCAAACACCTCTTTCCACTGCACATCAGTAAACATATGAAACCTGTGGTCATCAAAACCAAATAAACATTTGGTTTGTCCTTTCTGGGCATTATTCTCAGTTCTTTTTGCATCTGTCTATTTTTTCTCAAACCAACAAAACAACAAACAAAAAGAAATATACAAATACATATGCTGGTTTGTTGAGAGTCTCTATACTGCTAATATGTATGCTCATTAGTTTGTGTTATAAATCACCATTAATGCCCATTCCATTATGTTAGTTGTGATTGGTATAGTGAAAAAAGCACATAGTTGGGAAGCTCTCCCTCCAAAGGCAATTATCAAAAACAGCACAAACTAACAGTGCTGCTATCCATCTTGACTGTGTACTAGTTCCTATACACTATAGCATATTCACGATTAAGCGCTCTCTGTTGTAAATAGAACATCACCCTCCTCATTTAGAACCTCACACAGGATCAGGGCAGCACAAACTCTCAGGGATATTGCTCGCTTTCTAGCTCATTCAACATCTAACCCTAGCTGAAAGGATACACATTATGTGTACTGAATTTTTTTTTTTTTAATTAGTAAATCAGAAAGTGCAATTTAAAACAAAGACAATGACTTAAAATGTTTTGCTTTGGCCAGTTTTCTTCCACACATCAGTATTCAACCCAAACATCAGTGGCTAACTCTAAAGAAACGTATAAAGGTGCTCCAAATTTGTACAATGTCTCATTGAGCGTGCTATTACTGCAAGTCTAAAGATTACACTTGTTTTTTTAAACTGTACATGACCTCATTAAATACTCTATATAGCTTGACTGAGATTGTTAGAAAAAACCTGCCTCTAGGAGTTCACATTGTAAGTAAACATACCAATTGAATTAAATGAGACATTTGGCCGTCATCATTGCTTACTCCTTTCCTGTCTAAAAACACTGAGACATAGAACACAGAGTATAGTAAGAATGAATGCGCAGTTGTGTGCAGAAGTGCACCCCCCCCACCCCCGTTTGCACCAAGCTCACACTCATAACAAAGGAAGGAACATGGCTATAGTTTAGGCACAAATACTTAAGAATGTCCATGTGAAGAGTCAATGCTTCTGTTCACACACATATAACGTCTAGGCAGACGGACAATGAACAAAACATAATCTAACATTACATTTAACGTCAACATTTTTTAGATAGTAACTTTTTAAGTATTTGTGACAGTGCATGCTTTCATGACATTGGTGGGTTGACTGTTTTGGTACACTATGGACACAGTCTGTAGCAAAGACTTGTAATCTTTTTAAATCTCAAAGGGCTTAGTCACTTTGAACTGGTGGGATATTTGGTGCCATGAAAACTATGAGTCTAGACAAAAAAATCAGCATGACAGAATAGAATACGTTGTCCCATTTGATTAAGGCCTGGCGCACAACCTGTATGTGCAGCAAATGGCCTGTAAGCCATAATGTGTGGCTTATTTGAGTTGATTGATTAAATACTTTAATGATTGTAGGATTAGCTGTTAGAATTTTTCTGATAGAGTCACAATATTCTGGCTTGACCTTACTTCCAGTCTCAACAATCTGTCCAAGTCAGTTTAAAGTGCATAAGCCCACGTATTGGATTTACATGAGACTGAAACCTTAATGCAAACCAGCATTTTCGCCCCATTACTTGTAGCAGCATGAAAACATCTGTTTGTGAAAATGCCCCCCCTCAAACACTTCAGTGACCAGATACCTGATCTCTTTAATGTAAATAATACATGTTAAAAATGTTGTGCCAGGCTCTTGAACTACAGTAATTGAGAGATGACAGCGTACAGTACAGTTTCACTCAAGAAGCGGGTGAGTGAGCTAGAATTTAAAATTTTGTTTTTTAAAAAAAAGATATAATGAATAAAAAAATGTGAGCCTCACTTTTTGTCTCTAAAATTCTCAGTCATTTTTAGGAAATGAGGGAATAGAAAAGACACTTTCAAAAGGATGTATTCGAAATCAAGTTGTGCAACGTAGATAAATATGATAAACGTTCACTTGATGTGAAATCAAACACCATACTAGACTAGGTATAATATACAGGGAGAGGGATTCTTAAATGTCATCCAATCAGGCATTTCTCAGCATCAAGTAGTGCTAGCTATTGCATTAAGGTTTGTTTATCTCTTATGAAACATAGTGTTTTTTTGTCACTTAACCTCTGTCGCATATAGATGATATCCAGGTTCCTGATAGAAGTAAGACATTGTTATGATAGAGAATGCACCACACAATACCTGTAAATACTAGATCTACAAAACTATTTACAGCACACATATAGGTAATCTTTATGTCACAGTCTATTGCATAATGGTGATAATCTTTAGTTTATAAATATTATAAATATACACAGAATTTTTAAGCAACATTATGTAACATCTCAGCCATCTGAAATCAGAAATAGAAAACAATAGCATCCATCCGTATCTTTTTCCACACTTCATTTTCCTTGAAAATAAACAAAGAAAGCAGCATTTCTATTCTCTATTCCCTTTGGACCCATAACACTGTCATGGTTTGTATGTGAGCCACTGTGGGGTCATAGTGGCTCGGCAGACTGGATTTCCGTTGCCGAGAGCAACATAACACTTACAGTATTTGTGTTGATTTCTGAATGAGTGTTCAAGAAATTGGTATGAGATTCATTCTATCGATGTGTGCTTTTTGAGATTATTTGTCAGTTTCTTGTGTTTATTATTCCACAGTGATGACTAAAGTTGCTTCATAGGAGAAAATAATTTTCCTCTTCCCCAATGGTAAAAAAAGAAAGTAGTCAATGTCAGAATCATTGTATATAATCATTTATCTCTCTCAGAAAGGAAGACCCATGTTTATACTACAGCTTTTAAATTGCCATTGCCAAATATTGTAGTTGGATTTGAAACACACACACATACGGTCACATGCACACACACACGCACACACTCTGTCAGACATCCATCCATATGGCATAAAAGAAAAGATGTATCTGTATAATATACATTCTTAAGTTTAGGGAGACAATGTGTCTAAAATATAATACAAGGACTTTTATGTACAGGATAACTATGAGGTTATAGTTGAAGTAAATTTGAGAGAAACAAAAATGCTGAAGTTCCTCATTTTTATCTCTTTTGTTGTATATCCATTTTTAAAAATGAACTCTAACATACTTAAGTGTAAAAAAATTAAAAGGGGGGAAAAATGGGATCATAAATTTGATGCAAAACGCATTTTATCTTGCTCAGTCTCTGTACTGCTCAGGACAGAATCTCTCCTAGATCCGGGGGATTCCCTGTGTTGGGTTGAGGATGATGATGATGCTGCTGCCACTGCCGCTGCTGCCGCTGCTGCAGCTGAGCGCACTGGGGGCAAAGCTCCTGACGACATCTGGCGGAATAAATTAACCCGCTGGGGCACTGTGGTGCGGATGCCGCTCTGCAGATTTATTCCCTGGATCGTTGCCGCCGTTGGTGGCACGATGGAGGCCAGAGAGTCTCCTGAGGCTGGGTGTGGTCTGGGCCCCAGAGATGTGTCGTGTGGCAGTGATGGTTGGGAGGCCGATAAGTGTCGGACATCTCGACTCAAGCTGCCTGACTGAAGAGCCTGTGTGCTCTTATGGATGTCTCCCCGTTGAGGTGAAGGGACCTGCTGCTGAGGTGATGGCTGCTGCTGGTGCTGTTGCTGCTGCTGTGTTGCAGAAGCTGCGACTGCAGTTGATGCAGCAGGCTGCTGAGCAAGCTGTTGCTGTGTGGATAGAGATGGTTGGGCAATGGGCTGCTGTATAAGTGACAGCTGGGAGGCTGTGGGGGAACCATACTGGAAGCTCCGGCTAGCCAGTGGGGTCTGTACAGGGGGACTACACATGGCAGCTGTGAAAGAGCAGGGCGACATGATTGCTCCTTGTTGCTGTAGGTTGGTTGAAGAATTCAGGTTGCCATGTGAAACACTCGGAGCAGGATAAACCCCCTGTGCTGCTGCAGCAGCAGCAGCTGCAGCAGCTGGAATCATGCGGGCAGCAGAGGCATTGGCAATAGCTGAAGCACTGTAGGTCATGGGAACAGAGGACTGCTGGAACTGACTGGTGCCAAAGGCAGTGGAGAAGGGAGGTTGGGCTGGCGAATTAATGATTGAGTTTCCTGACATTGGTGTTGAGTTCATCCCGGTGACTGACTGCTTGCGGTCCACCATCATCACCATCTCCCTGTCCTGACGGATAATCTGCTTCAATAGCTCGTTCTCCTGTGTGTTGAAAACGCCGGCATTCAGATCCTTCTGGAACTTCTGCAGCAGCAAGGAGTTCTTCTTCCCTGTTGGAATGCAGTCAGGAGATGTGAGCAAATACAGCCATGGCAAACTTTGGTTGCACTAAACCACAGGAAAGGGGCAGGATTAAGGACAGTAATAAAAAAATGCAGCTTGTATATTTAGTTGGAGAACCTTTAGAACTTGTGCATTTTTTTCTCCTAACACAGACACCTCATTTCAGAGACCTTTGACAGAAGAGCTTCTTGTTGAATTTGTAAATTCTTTTCTCTCATTTCAACTTTTTTAATCTTACAAGCTGCACCTTTTCATGTCCACTGAGGTTCTTTACATTGAATATAAAGTTAAAAAGACGTGAGTGACTATGGGAAACATATGACAGGAAGGAAGGGCTGATAAGGAGACAAAGATTACTTGAAGTTTGACATGGACTGTGGATGTGCTGATGGGGACAGTGAAACACTTAAGAGTACTGATGATTTGTACCCACACATCACTTTAGAGGTAGTTTCGTTTTTAGAAGAAAAGACAAAGTCTAAGCTCTAAGAATACATTTAAAGTCACGTTCTATTTAAATCACAATAACAGCTTGGCTAAAACACATCACAAGGACACTTAGAAAAACCTCTTTTAATTAAAAAAACAAAAGGAAAAAGAAAAGAACATGTAAAACTATTCAACTAATATTACTAACCTACTATCTACCCACCACTGGGAACAGATGGTAAACTTTAATATACATTAAATTAAACTAAACTTTTACTCATCTTACCACAGATTGCTTATATATATTTTTGAAATGTTTCCATTTTAATAAACAATGTGCAGAGTGCACAGTTTTGTTGCTTTACTTTGTCTTAAAAAATTAAAAACTATACATTCTTCCCTCAATACAGTAAAAAGACTAGTGTTAAAAAAGCTTTATACTATAAAGGGCACTTTGAGCCCACAGGCCCTAGAAGTCCTTCCCAGCCTGTCACAAGTCATGGACTGTGATAATAAAAACCTGACAGATGGCTTCTTTAAACTGCTTTTGTGGAGTTCAGAGTTTAGGAGCAGAACTGTGGTAAAATGCTAAGTGGCTCTAAAATCATGGAAGGTGTCCTGAACCGGCATCTTTTGCAATAATAATAATAAAAATAATGTGACTTTGCCCAAATTTATTTAGAGGATATGTTTCCGGTAATTACTATGGACCTTGTGTATTGACATGTTGTGCAATGGTGTTTGTCTGTAAAGAAGACAGAGTGGACTTTTAGTGTGCTGAAGGCTTTAGCTACAGTCAATCAATCATTAGGCTCTGTCCTCAAGGGCAGAAGATTTCTCCTCTGAGTTTACCCTTCACAGCATTTGCTTGGATGGCTTTCACCTCTCAAGGCTGCCAGCAAGCCGTGCATTCAGCTATAAAACAGCTCTTATCTGTGGCTGTCAGTGTGGCCCTTCCAGATTCTTCTCGGGCATCAGCTGTAGCAGTTGAGAATGGATTGATCGTGTGTCGTGAAGCCAATTCCTCAATATCTTGTTTTCCATTTGATTTAGTTCAATGTTACTGCAACAATCACTACAGGGTTGGGTAGTAAAGAGCTACAACTAGCACCACAAATTGACAGTGAGTCTGCTGTTAACTTACAAGGCTAGTTTCATAGCATTTTTAAAGGTGGCAGGGTTAAACACTGTTGATTGGAAGAACAACACAAATTTATAATGTTTCCAACATATGACGTTCTGAATATTTCCAAGTTGGATGGCAGCATCTGTATACATCAACAAGGTAGTTAGTTACTACTACAGTTAGTTAGCTACTACACTGACTAGGCAGATAACAGTATGCACACTTTCTGATCATACATGCTGCACTATTTGCAGGCTTTTAAAGAAGTATTATAGTATTGTATTATAATGTGCTGTCTGTCTTATCTGTTGCTGTCAGTGGCATCTTCTTATTTCTCTCCTTCTCCATTCTCTCTTTGACATTATATCTTCTTTTTTATTTATAAAATATGTCAGACATAGATATAAATCATTTTAAGGATAATTTCTTTCACTTGCTGTTGACTTGTTGCAATCTAATATTTTGACTATGGTAGCTGAAAGATTAGTCTGACAGCTTGTGAATTGGTGGTATGTAAAGGTACTGTACAATATATGTTTACTGTAAAAAGTCCTGATGTTTCCCTGACCATTAATAAAAACTATCTGTGCACTTTTTTTATAGTGCACATCTCTTCAGACAGGACTTAATATCATTAGAAGAAACAGACACATGGTAAAAACGTGACTTAGCCTGTTAATATTTCCAACAAATATCATCAGTGATTTCTGAACTCACCTGCAAAATGCAGTGTACCTGATTTATAAAGAAGGGAAGTCTGACCTTATTTCTGCATTTTAAAAGAATTAACCCTAAAAAATAAAATAACAAACAAACAAAACAAAACAAAACAAAACACAAACAAAATGTAAACACCACTTATGGGTGAAGAAAGTTTTCTTTTTCATATAAGGAAATAACATATATAATATTTAAATAAAATGGATCAGAAGTGGGCCAATTCACTATTGGAAAAAAAAAGCATTCTAATCTGTCTTTTTTGGCACAATGAAACCAGAGAAATGAGCTCAAGAAACACTGTTCATCCATCAATATGATTTTGAAAATGAAAAATAAAGCGATTAGCCCATGTCTGAAATCATTCTGAAAGCCAATGGACAAGCCTAACAAACACAAAACAATCAGAACACAAACACCGAAATGTTAACAAACATCATATAATTAATGAATGCTGGGAAAAAAACAAAACAAAAAAAAAAAAACAAAAGTCACCAATTTTGAGATGCATTCAAGGCTTCACAGGGAAATCACATATTTTATTTATTTTCATGTTTGTTTCTTTTCACCTCAATTTCTACTTGGGGGGGTTAGATACTACACCATCACTATAGAAACTATTTTACAGAGGGAGAAAATTATTATTAATGGATTAAATTCTCCCCCCACACATGATGTACTGTAGCTTTGTGTCTAAATAAATAAGCCACAAAAAGATGATTAGTGTCAATAAAGACTAAATCCTTTTCCAAATCATTTACAGACAATCAGAAACAAACCTTTTCTATTGGTGAGAATATGAATAAATAATGAAATGGGATCTCAGCATACAACATAAACTGTGTGTGGCATTACATTAGTAAAGGTTTTACTAATCTGCAGACATGATTTTATTTGTGAATACACTTTGAACAAAGCATTCAAAGATAAAATAAAAAATGTCACACCAATAGAGCTGAATATGTGTTAATAATCGAGTTGATTATTTTACAAAATAAACATGACATGTAAAACTCAATGAGATCTCTTTGTTTCCTTGATTGTCTTGGTTTGTTTTGGACATCTGCAGGACTGGTGTGGGTGATGTGATTTACTGATGCAGGAATCAAACAGTTGTAACCTTTAGTAAGAGTTGAGAAACTCTTGAAGGATGAATTTGAGACCGAATCTATTTAGCAAGCCTCTATAAGTCAATTAGTCCCTGTGGGAATATTGGAATTGGAATAAAGTGTTTACCTGATGCCTACTCGTCGGCCAGGACACTCTTGAAAACGAGATGTGCTCGTCTCAAGACGGACTCCTGGTCAAATAATTTTTAGATAGATAAAAGATAATGTCAAATGTGCAACACGTTAGCATGGTTACTTTTTTTTTTCTTTCCTTTTTAGAGCAAGACAAGCATGTAACCAAATGCAGTTCATATATTGAAACGATACAACCAGCACGGATCAAGACAAGGTATCTTCCCTCGTATGAGACAAAACCCCCTTCATGGTTTGTCTGAAAGGATGGATTGAATCACTCTGAGAGGTGTCAGATTATATACCACTCAGCTATAGTGAAAAGGTTACTCAGCTTATAGCTCTCATAAAAAGGGCAAATGTAGATCAGGAGTAGTGAGATTTAAGGGCATACAGTATGGTGTGAAAACAAATTCATACACATCACTACAGGGCAAGTATAGACTCAGTTTCAATGCTATGCATATCCAGAAATTCACCTTTGTCTCTTGTGAATTACATTCATATGCAACTAATTCACAATTCCTTATTCGTGTTCAATTCTAGTGCAAGAAGCAGTGGGAGATTTCCACAGCACTGTGGAACAGTAGGTATTGAGGTCTGTGTGGATGGAAGTAATGAGAGAGAGAGAGAGAGAGCCAGTGCTGAAGGTTTGTCTCCTGTATTAATCCACAGATTAGTGATGTAAAGAAATGTGAAATGTAGATATAACTACGAGCTTTCTTAAAAGATTATCAGAGGGTTAATTTGGTTAAAACTAACTACATTATTTAATAAACATGCTTGACAGGAACAGATATTGTAGAGATTAAAAAAACATAACTGAACTTTGTTGGTAGTATGGATCTGGGATTAAAAATAGTTCTACTATGCTTTTGTTTTGTGAGATATATTTGAAACTGTAGGATCCATTGGTCAGGAGACATGAGGTTTACCCCTTAAGAAAATAGCTGTATATGAACGTAATTCTGAGGAGAAAAGGTTGTTTCAACAGATTCTGATTGAGCTGAAATGATCTTGTTTAGTGTTTGTTGCTGACTACAGTATTCAATGTTGAGGCAACACTTGGGTTGCAAAGCAGTTCAATATTGACGTGCCTCTGCGTCAGGGAAAGTAATACACAAATACAAAGCCATGACAAAGAAAAACAACAATAACAGAAAAGTAGATACAGACTGCAAGCTTAACCACCTAAGTGAGACAATGCTGACACACTAGAACTTAATTTTTTTTTATTCAGGTAATATTTGTTGTTTCCTGTATTATAACAATGAAACCAAACATTACAGCCTTTAGTATCTCATAGATATAAAATGTGGCCTTATCTGTGATGCACTGAATAGGTGTCTAATTTGTGATTCTTTTTCATAAAGAACTAGAAAAGACTTAAAACTAAATAAACTGTGCTTTTCTTCTAATTGAGTTTATATTTCAAATCGAATATAGGTGTAAATGTTCTTTCTGGAGAGAGGTCTTTTGAGTTATCACAATAAGCCCATAAATATTCCAAAGGAAATAGCCTGGTTTAGACACTGAAATAGAGGAACTAGGTCTGATTCTGTGGCCTTCTACTGTAAACATTATCTGATCTAAGGAGAGAAAGATATGGGGGCGCGGGGGGGAGTCTAATTCTTACTCTGTATAAGGTAAAGCCACTTTTAATTATGCAGTTAGAAAGATGGTTATATGACATTGTCATGTTTACAGAGGGTTAATTATTGTATGCTAGCAACAGCCTGCTGTTGTATATTCTTAGTCAGAAAGATGTCAAAATAAAAACTGTCCCATAAGTCGTTGCATGTTTATAGTTATTCTATTTGTAAAATTTACTTGATATTGACAAGAAAACAACTATAAATATATAATGTGTGCTATTTACCCATGATCACAGTCATCATTATTCTCACTACAGTCTTTTTCTTGTACTGATGTGCAAATAAAATATAGTGTGCCTAGTGTACGTTTTTATTTCAAATAAACATGCTTAACTATCTTTGTTAAATAATTTATAATTAGAAAATATAAAAGAACGTGAACATTTTAAGAAGAAACATTTATAATGCAGCAACATATAAGCAAAGACACAGACTGACTATGTTCTAATGTGTTTTAGAAAACACTCTTGACGGTAAATGTGCAGCAATAGGTTCAACATAACCAATTATTGCCCTGTTTGTGTTACGTACATGTGCCCCTTTTTAAAATGTAACAAATCTGGGTGTGTGAAACATCACTTATTTGATTTCAACTACAAACTGTAGTTCTTATATAAATGTTGATCTGTCAGACAGTAAAAAATAAAAAAGCATTGCTTGTGATGAGGGTATAGCTGAATTAAGCTATACAGGTCCCTGCCTGTTATCAAGCTGGGCTGGACCTGATGGACGTCCTGCCCAGGCTCTGTGCTTCTTTTTACAGGGTTTGTGTCTGGTTGATTTTGAGAACTCTGATACGGGGTGGGGTGCTGCTCATACCCAGGAGTTCAAATGAGTGGAAAGAGGGCCAGACACACATGCATGTAAGGTTAGCTTCCATCCACTCGCTGGCATCCAGTGGGGGGGTCAACACCAAACCAACGAGGGGGCGACCTGACTCCCTCCCGGACAGCGACATGCACTGCCTTCCAGTTAATCCAACCACAAAACGTTACTTTGGTTCTTTAGAAGGATTAATGCTGGTTATACCACATTTTCTTTAATGTTATTTAAGAAAAGATAATTAAAGAATAATAGCACACAGGTCATGCAGCACAAGATGGCAGACACAATGCTTTTATGAAGAAATAAGGCAAAACAAATATTGGTAAAGACAAGACACGGCACGATGACAGGCAAGAGATTCGACCAGTCAGACAGGACAATTAGATGTCTGCGGATCTTACCGATGCGGTCCAAGCGGTCGATGGCAACTGTTTCAAAGGCGCGTCGCATCATGGGGTACTCTTCTAACACCTCATTGAAATGGTCAACAGACAGGGAGAAGAGGCGACAGTAGGTGTCTGCACGCACACTCGCTGTTCGTCTGCCCTTGGTGAGCAGACAGATCTCTGTACGGCAGAAACAAAGAGTGAGGGCATTAGAATGTAGACAGATAATGACACAGTAACCAAAGTGGAGTTTGCAGATTGACACAAAGGAAGTCATCCCTCTAATGAAGCATTACCAAACAGGCATCACTGCATCGGTGCATCACTGCATTGCATCAGACCTTAAATGTAATGTGTAACTAAAAAGGACTATGGTTATATAGCATTCCAGTATTCCTGTTCAGCTGCTGTGGTTTCTGACAAACTGATGTGAAGAGTGAATATTGTGGTGGACAGAGGTCAATGTGGGAGAAATGTAATGCTGGACTATGACTGACACAATCAGCCCGCTGTATATGGGGCAGTGTTGTTGTAGACCGGTGACCGGTGCCCATGCTGACCCCTAGTCACTGCCACATTAAGACCACCAAGTGGTTTATGAGCTGTGGTAGACAACTTTAAAAGTTTAGAGATGTCATAGACATAAAAAAACATGGAAAGAGGCAGCAGTTAGACTGTTTTGTAACAAGCCACAATTGGAAAAATGTTGGAAACCACTGCTGTGATTATCAGTGATGTATATTATGTGCTAATTGTGTGTGTGTGTGTGTGTGTGTGTGTGTGTGTGTGTGTGTTTTATTATAGCCATCATATAAATGTGGCTGTAGTAAAAAATTCAACATTTCCCTGAAATATAGTAAAATCGAAGTTAAAAAGTAGCATTAAAAGGGAGTAAGTATTAGGTTCTCAACAGACAATAAATCTCCTGCTATATCTGAATTGAAATGTTACTTGATTTTCAAATTTAAATACTTAAATACTCGATTGATGAAGCTTGTAATTTAAAAGAAAGCTTTAGAGAAAGAAGACAGTGCACAGTACCCAAGTGTGAGGACTATACATTGAGCTAAACCCTAATTTATCACAAGTTAAAGCATGTCTTTGTAAAAACCTTACATTTGCTATTACACATTCAAATACTAAAATATTTGGAACACCAAACTGAAGCTGAAATCATGTTGAGAGAAAAAGTCAGTCACGATAGAATTTTTTTATATACAACATAATGAAGCCTTACATTTTAATGATGAGAAGTGATTTTAACTTATGTTGTCAATAACATAACATCTTTGCATTTCTGTCCTGATGCACCTTTATGTAAGCAGAGTAAATATTCACTGTTGGTTAGAGGCATACAAACCAAGCAGTAAACAATCTTCTATCTACTCGCCCCTCTATTTATACATTTAGATATTTTTTCTACTCTTAAACTTTCGGTTGCACATACCATATAAAAAACAGTACCTTCAATGTAACATCTGTAACAACTTCCTCTGCCCAGCCTCCACCCACTTTACACTTACAGTATGTCCAGTCTATCTTGCAAGATATATCACCATTAAGTTGTTAAATGTTAACTGGCCTTAAATGTTAACTGATCTTTCTTGGCTCTGCCACGAGCTGTCATGGAAATAGAGCATGGAGTATGCAAGATGTGAGGGCAACATGCTCCAGCTGTGGGTGTGAATAAGGTGTTAGTACTGTAATGATGGAAAGGCTCCCTTTAAGTGGTACCTCTGTTAACAATGGATATACGCAGAGCAGAGAAAAAGACACAAGGAGAAAAGAAAAAGTGGCTGGTCTGTAATAAACTGTGCCAACATGTTTGCATGACATGCTTTATGGCTACATCAAGCATGTATTGCTTGACAACAGCCAGTGGCTCAGGGTCAAGGAAAGTTAAGTTGACTGAGTGGGTGAGCTGAAAACAATTGATGTCGCCCAAATTACAGCCTGCCATAGCACCACATTGTGACATGTACATCTTGTAAACTTGAAACTTGTCATGTTTAAAATTAACATCTTCCTCAAGCAGCAGAGGCTGTAATTACACTTTTGTGATTTCAGTAATGGGAAGACTGTCCTAATGCAGATACATCATGTGCAATCAAATTAGATTGAAACCTAGTTACAAAGTAAGCCACTGAGTTGTGTTTACGGTCCACTAAATGTATTGCAAGTTTAATTGTAACTGAAAAGCAGAACCAGTGTTACCTGAAAGCCCTGCATTGGTATGCAAAGCATACAAGAGAGAAGTTCATTTCTCAAAACAATCGGCTTTCTAAACAAAAAGATGAACAAAGATTGATGCCATTCTTAATGCATTATTGTTTATACAGATGCAAGAGCAGCACTTGCGCATTTCACTAATCAATACATAATTTTAACTTATTTTTTTATTTCATTCAAATAGCAACCCCAGGGCGATGAATAGTTTAGCACTGTCTACCTGTTGTGGGGTGTAACACAGCAGATGCATTAGTGATCAACAGCATAGCAACACTCAAACAGATAAGCATGGCTGGTGACTGACTGACTGTCAACATGTCAGGTTTGCTAGAAGAGGAGGAAATACACTGGACGTTTACACAGTTGTATGGAATGCACCCAAAACGTATCTCCATCTCCACCACATTCAGCTCACAGTATCTTTCATGCTAAGTTCAGCATACAGACTTCTACAACTATCCACATCACCATACTGTGCATTGGCCCTAAGTGGAAGACCAAGTACAGTTGTGATGCAAACCACACACCAGAAACCATCAGTAAGTGCTGTGGAGAAGATGTAACAGTAAAATGCACAAAGCTTCCGAGAGTTCCCAGAAGACCTCTCAAGAACCTCACATCATGGGACAGCATTGTCCAAGAAAGCTCGGCAATGTCTCGACATACAGCTTTGCCCTAAAAAGGTTAGCCTCCCTACACCCATCGCCCTTCATTCACTACTGACAGCCTCCTGACTCCTTGCATTTACTGTCTGGTTTGGAAACTGCACAGACTCTGCTTATAAGACCCTACAGCGAAGAGTGAGCACAGCAGAAAAGATTACCAGCACTCTATAAAAAAAAAAAAAACTATCCAACACAGTGCATCCACAAGGTCCTCAACATGGTGAAGGACAGGCTGCAGCCTCTAAACCCTTTTGCCATCCAGCAGAAGGTACCAGAGTGTCAAGACGTTGCTTCCCTTAAGCTGCAAGAAAGCTTAACAGCTTGAGCACCATATGGTCCACAGAAATCATACTTTGCTTCTACAAAATCTTGATCTTGAATTGTTCCCTCCCCCTCAACAACTCGACATAGCTGATAGATAAATGGGTGGATGTGATTATTCATCTGGGGAAAGCTCTGTTTATTCTGAGAAACGTCAATGAGGTGAGCATTGCTAGACCTTACACTGGTTTCAACAGTGGAGAGAGAGAAACAAAACTTTTATTTTGCTTCTGTCAGTTGGAATAGCACTTTCCAACTGTGCTAATTCACTCTGTCATACTGCACTCACCACTAGTTTGAAACGAGTGATTGAGAACATGATAGCACCATGCTGACACTGACCTGACACTGAGCAGGAAAGTGTATTTTTAGGTTGTGTTTACATCCACTGCATTCAGCTATATTCTCCAGTGTACAGTCATAAATATAAAATGTTCAACTATGGACCCATCTCTTTGTGCCTACCTGCACAGTTCTTGTTGTGGATGAAAACTAACATAAAGGAGGACTGTTCATAAAAGACAGAATTTTCACCCTAGTTTAGGCAGATATCTAAACCTGTAAGGGAAATATTAGCAGTGTCACCTCAAAGATCGTGTGTGTGTGTGAGTGTAAGGCTGGTCCTTGTGAACACTTTGCATGATGTGGTTTGACACGTGTCTGTTGCCGTGTCACAAAGCATCACCATTGCCCCTGGAGAATTGGGGATAATTTGCCATCACTTCATGTGTCATACACTCTCATGGCAACCAGCTCCCCTACCCCTTCTCCCCTCCATGACTGGGAGTGAGGAAATAGAGTCCCCTATGAGTAAGATTTTCAAGCTCAATAGGGACTTTAACCCACTGTCTCTCGTTGTCCTAGCATTATACTCTATTAGTCCCACAGCCTCAGCTTGATTTCACTATAGTGCTGTGGTACCAATATGTAATCCCATTCACAGAGGCTCAGGAGTGATTACTATGATACTTTTTGAGTATGCAGATGTGGCATTGACCGTGGTTGAAGCTGCTTTGTGACCTACTGTCCTCATAGATGTCTTTCTCATTACTATGCTAATAGTTTCCTGTGCCTGGGCTTGGTTCTGTTACTCGCTCTCCCCGTCTTCTGTTTCTTTCTTGGTCCCCCTCAGTGATTCCTCATTCTGGCTGCAGTTTGGCCTGGTTGTAAGGAGAATGTGAATCATTGGAGAACAGGGGGAAGAGTGAGGTGCCTGGCACAACCAGCTGCTCCCAACTCAGGGCTCATCTACTAATGTCATACAAACGGATAAAAATACCAGCTGGGCAGAAGGCAACAGCAGGTGGCCAGGCATCAACACAGCACAGCAAAATGAGCAGTGCGTTTTTTATTATTTGGACAGATAAAATGCATGTCTATTAATTAAAAGAATTAAATGATTCATTAAAAAGACAACTTCTCTATGTTCCACATGATCTTACATGCATGTTCTTCTACTGACGGTAGAATTAATATGGACTTAGCTCCTATTTAGAAATCTTTGCAGAAGGTCAGAGAACACCAGACAACAAAGACAAAACAAATTGAATTTATGTTTGGTATTACACAACATGTTTTGGACAAAACTAGAAAGTGTACTAACTGTTTTACACATTTTCAGTTTGTTGGGCCCCTGTTATAAAACAGTCTAGTACTATCTCCTACAGTAAAGCTTGCTATCTATACCTAATGGTTTTAACCTTATAACAACAAGTCTAAAAATAAACATAAAATGGTCCAGTCATGACAAAAATAAACAAAACTAAACGAACAACACTGATACACTGTGATATAAATGTCCACTATCTCAATTATGTAGTATTCAGTTCAATTACTGGTAGTTTCTTCTCTTTTTTGTCACAAACAACAACTACTTTTTGTGCCACTGTGATTAGAAGCTACAGAATGTTTGAATGAGATGTTCTGCTGCACTGCAGCTGTTACATGTCTTACTATATGACATGTCTACTGTGTGCTGAAGATAAAATGCTCCCCTCTTCTGGCTATATCTATTATTTAAAGCAAGCAACTTTGCAAACTGAGTGGCATGATGCAAGGGGGTATGATGGTAATTCTGTGGTTTGAGCAGGAAAAAAGACAACTTATTTCTTCTTTTTTTTTTTTTTTTTTGGATTTAGTTTGCTTGTGAAACAACAACTGTATGCAGCCGGCACACCAAAGTGAAGGTATTTTTAGATTTCTCAGCCTCCTTCCATAGTGGGGATAACTGATAAGATAAAATATGCAAGAATCTCTAAAATAGGAAACTTTGCTTTGCTTTCACGTTCAAGACATAAGAACCCCTGCCTGCAGATTTTGTCAGAGTAAACAACATGCAATGAAATTACAATTGACATTTAAAACATTCATGATATCCAGAATGTTGTATACAGAGACAAAGAAAAAGAATGAAAGCGCAGCAGAGAACAGAATGAGGGTATATCTATGATATTCAACAAAATGAACACCTACAGTAGAGGCTCTTGTTAGTGCCTCATATATGAAGCAGGACCATATGGAGGGGCAGTGTTCATGCATGTGTATATCTGTGTGAGGGTGGGGGAGGAACCTCTGTGTGTCCTAAGACATGCCTTAGCCTACTCCAACAACCAGATGAGCCGTTATATAACTGCGGAAGCTGACTAATGCCCAACACTGGTTAATGAGAATCACCATCCACAATAACTCGACTTCAAACGGCATCAAAAATAAGACCTCAGGCTAGGCTCATATTTGATTTAATAACTGCATGAACATACTGTAGGAATGAATGTATGACTGGAATATACATTATATACAGTACCTAACTCATGTAGCTCATGTATTTAAAATGTAATTACATTTTTGGTCTTACCTCCAAAGTAGGATCCATCAGTCAGCTTCATCTCCTTATTGAACTTGGTGATGACGCTTGCAACACCATGCTGAATAAAGTACATCTTCTTCCCGACTGTGCCCTCTCGGATGATGTAGTCGTTGGGTTGAAAGACCTCAAACTTCAGCTTGCTCAGCATCCCCGTCACAAAGTTGGGATCTGCGTTGGCGAAGAGCGGCATGGTGGCCACAAGCTTCCGGCAATTGAAGTTGACAATTTCCTGGTGGAGGAAAACAAAGTGGTGATCAAACAGATAAGGTAATGTCATAAAAAATTCACAAATCACCACCTACTAAAAATTAAGTATAGAATGACAAAGAGCACCACCACAAATCATCTGTCTCTGCTGCTTTTCTGTGCAAGCATAAATGAATTGGATGCATATTGCTGCTTTATCCCTAATACTTCTAAAGCACTTCCCCTCACTCCTGAGGAGAAACTTTTTGGCACACAAGTCAGATCCTGATGAGTTTGCCCTCTGGTGTCGGCTGCAGGCCATCTCTCTGGTCTCATCCTGTCCCCTCAGACCCAGCAGGAGATTAGGAGCTTGTTGTGTGTTTACCCACACATCTCTGTTGCTGTGCAGATGGAAAGCTGGAGCACTTGGCATCTGTGGCAATATGTTGTTGACCCACCATGAGGGATAACTCTCTACCAGTGACAACAGGACATTAACAAAAAGATAACCGATCTCTGGGACACTCACTAGCAAGATGAGGGTGCCGCAAAAAGATGTTAGCTCAGCCTCAGATGCTGGTGTCAGCTAATGCCACAGGGCTCTAACCTCAATCATGCACCAGAACTAATGAATTAGATAGTAAGCAGTTTTCACGCCCAGCCAGGAGTTCTCTTGGGGAAACAATCTTTGGCTATGCCTATTTAAAGATTTGTCATATGGCGGAGAATAAGAGTCAGTGAGACGGAAGACAATAAAGCGAGTAGAGGGACCGAGAGAATAGCATGAATAGTACAACACACGCTTGTATTTGTTTATGTCTTGTACATCAGATTTACCTACTTTATAGCAGAGGTTATTTAAAAAAACAGCTTTTTGGCAGCTAACAATCAGTTGTTGGATCTTGGAGCATAAAATAAGAGCTGACAAAAGCAATCTCATCTGAGAAGGTGTCATTAGCAACTCTGTGAAAGTAAGTAATTTTTTTTTTTTACTATAAAAGTTGTTTAAGGAAAGAAGAAATGATAGGTGGGGTTAACTGGCAATAACAACAGCTGGATCTATGCTGAAGGGAGCATTTAGTGGCACTGCAATGCCAAGTGGCACTTATATACAATACAATTACATTTATTTTAGATTTTACACAGTGTAAAAATGTCAATGCAGTTACTAAATACCAAATCACATCTTTCTCTTGATGAGCTAGGGCTTTTGGAAAAATGAAAATGAGCCATGGGGACGAATACTTGTGTGGGCCTTGGCCTTAGTTTCTGAATTAATCTAAATAAGCTCCTATACCTGTTGTAATACTAGACATACCTTAAGATCTGTTATAAAGTGAAATGGTGGGTTAAGCTAGTTTACACGTCCTGCTTTGCTCGACCTGGTACAACTCAGCTTGTTTTTATTTGTTGGCCCTGTGGGCATAACTTTCACTGTGCGACACTGTCTCCGTGCAGATTTTAACTTTGCTTGCTATGCACGGTGAAACTAAGCCTGTGGGATTTTCTGTGTTGTAATACATACTTTTAAATCCCTGCACCTCCCTGTGAGCTTCTGCAACCGTGCAGCAACTCCCCATGCCTTAGCATTGGACTCTAGAAGGTGACTTAATGGGGCTACATGAGAGATGGTCACGATTGCTTTGCTTGCTATGCCTTTTATTCCTCTCCTCTAGCATATCCCTGTGCATAATTACCCCTGCACGTAATGTGCTAATGTGTGGAGGTGAGCCAGAAATGTAGAAACTGGTTATTGAATAGACTTCAGTAGTCCTTCTCATATATTTGTAAATGTAACAACAGTTTGTCAAAGTGAGATGCAGGCAATGCTTTGGCACAGAACATTTTCATGTGTTGACAGTTGCTCAGTGTGGGTTCACCCAAGATACTGAGGAGAATCCGTTTTGCTGTTTTTCTCCCTGACCTTCTAAGAGGAGATGACAGGTGTTGGTATTTCAGTTTCACGTGCTGCACATTTAAAGGTACGAAATTAAAATTCAATCTCCATCTCCAGTCAACACATCGAAACTCATTCATGTTCTCAAACTAAAACCTCGGTGTGACAGCTTACCTGTCAGGGTTTTTAAAATTGTTAATATTATTTTAGATGTGTGTATTTTTTTTTTTTTACCAGCTCCAAAAATAAAACTTCAAACAGAAACATGGTCTCTGAAGATTCAGAAGTGAATGAGCTTCCGAAAGAGCCAATGCTTAAATTCACTCAGGGTCTTAAGGGAGAAGTTGTCTCACCTCTTTGAGCGGGTCGTTGAGTTCACTAAGGATGTTGTCCTCATCAAAAATTTTGCCTTGGTAGCGGTGTTCATAGTAGTCATGAATTTTCTGTCGCATGTCTGCTGGAAGCTTGTGAAAAGACATGTATTGCTCGACTTGCTTGTACTGTAAAGACAAAGAAATCACATGCATATAAATATCAGTGAAAAGTTGCAAAACAAACATGTGGAATACCGACTGTTCTAACGACAGAGTTAATACCAAGCAGATGTTTTCAAAGTACACCTTGAACAAACCGCAAAGCTGCACAAAAATGTGATCTGTGCAGAGTGTGTATTAGAGTCTCTGTATTGAGAACAGGCCGTGCTCTCACATAGTCAGAGTGCCATGTCCTGGTTCTGTGTGTGGGGAGGTAGAGTAAGAACGAGAGAGGCAGGTGGTGAAGCAAAGTAGGTACAAGTACAGGCCCGCAGCTATGTCAGAGCAAGGTAGCAGTTGCAATTATCTCACCCGTGCCGTAAGCCCAGTCCTAATAGGCAACCAAGCTATGATCTAATGTGAGCTAGCAAGGTATACCTGATATCCTGAAGAGATTTAAGACCTGCATAGAATAGCAGATGGTGGGGTATTACATGACTGATGAAGTGATAATTATTTGCTTGATTTCCCTGGAATATTTTTTGGGGAGATTTCTTTAACTCTGAGAACAGGAGTAGTATTGAGTAACAGTATTTATTTATTGTTACCGCGTGCCAAGAATTTGAGGCAACAGGGTTTTTCTTTAACTCTCCGTTGCTTTGTCTATACAAAAGGAGTAATGGTACGTATTTTAACTGCTTTAGTTTATGAATACTTTTACTGAGGCAGGGTGAATTGTTTTGTGGCCTCAGTATCAGAAAGCCAGATGGCCTGTGACTTTTTTCTTACTGCACAAGCATGACTGGACAGAGGACTTTTCCATTTGTGTACTGCTGCCAATAACTAAGATGTGAGAACTGTCTGGTTTCTTCTAATTAATTTGATTTTAGTGGGACTTAATATTCTGCCCACGTTA
This sequence comes from Anabas testudineus, assembly GCF_900324465.2. Classification (NCBI taxonomy): domain Eukaryota; kingdom Metazoa; phylum Chordata; class Actinopteri; order Anabantiformes; family Anabantidae; genus Anabas; species Anabas testudineus. Next base: position 6,684,781 of record NC_046621.1, on the reverse strand, counting down.
ACATATTCCACATGTGAGAATAAGAAATACTTCAGCTTCAGCTCATCAGTCTTGATCAGTCTCCGTTTCCTCACAGACAGAGAGGTGAACTTGATCTTCCCAGTGTGTCTGAGATCCTGACACGTGAAAATAAACTCTCTCACACTGCTGCTGCTAATCACAGTAGAGCAGCAGGTGAGAGCCAGCAGCAGCTATGAGGTTGCCTGGTCCAGCATTGCTCACAAAATGAAATTTGTCAATGAGTGAGAAGGCACTTGAGTCACAATACCCCCCTCATTGATTTGTCTCCCGGCTGCAGAAAGATGATAAGGGGCCAGGGCTTTGTTTGCGGGAAATTCATTAGTAGAAGACACAGTGGAAGTTGGAGAGCATCTGCAGTGACTCAACAAAGACTGAGGAGGCCAAGTGGAGCACAGAGTCATTCAGGGGTGGCAATGAGAATGACATGCTGTCTCTTAAACTCGAGGTGGGTGTGTGGCCTCCACCTGCAGATTCATGTCAAGTTTTCATCTTATTAATGATGTAATTTAGAGTTCCACATAAATCCTAATTTCTGATTTCCCTGAGAAATTGTCCATTTATTACTTTCTAATGGACCAATTTATATTAATACTGTGTAGATTTCTCTCACTCTTTCTCACTCTAGCAATAGGGCCCTTCAGTCCTACATTTACATTGAGACAAACTTGTAATACTTTGCTATTCATATTTTATTGATAGTTTATGATGGTTAGTCATAACATTATCTCTACTTAACCAGCTAGTAGCTAGGTTAGGCAGACACTAGATTGAAAATCCTGTATATGAAATGAGTCACAGCTTGGACATGTCTTAAAGAATAACTCAACTGCTGAATGACACACAGCTGTATGCTGGCTTACAGTGATTCAGCAGCGAGAGGGCCACACAGCAGGCATGTGTTGAGATCATACATGCTTTACAACCTCATTTCCTTCCTCTCCCTCACACTATTTCTTTGATTCCTCGTTTCCTCTATATTTTTCTCTTAGCATATTTCTTTTCTTTTTAAATGACGGCCTTCCTCTTTTTAAGACAAAGTTAAAATAGGTCTTTTAAGGATTCTGAGTTTTGTAATTTAAGTTGAGCCTACAACAATCGTTCTACATCCTCATCTTATCCTTCTCATAAACATCCTCTGTCCTTAGCTTACTTCTAACCTCGCACCCATATCCATTTTTCCATCCTTGTTTCCAAGTCCCCAGCTGTGGCAGTGATAGATGTAATGACTAGAGGCTGAGCACCCTGAACCCATCCCTGCTGCTCCTCAGCCTGCTCCACTGCTATGCACAGCCATGCAGCAAATCTGCCCGAACTGAATCTGGCTACACACACTGGGGCTCTGTTACCATGAACATGGCATTCACAGCCTCAAAGCTGTCAGTTTGATGCCTGGAGGGATGTTGAAAGGATAAAGTAGGATGTAGATTAAGCAGATTTGCTGTGAAGCAGATGTACATCACATACTGAGCAAAAGACATGTCCCTAATTTAAACAGTGACTTTGAACGGCTGACTTGTTTGCTGTGGGCGACCTGCTGTCATTTATTTTTTGTGTATGAATGTGCTGTGACAACTACGTATCTAGCTGTTCGTGATCAATCATAAAATTCTATTTCCAATTGTGCTTCAATACCTGCTTATGAAGGAATCAGCTCAATACTGTGAATCAAATGTGTACCTGGCAAAAAGATTTTAGTTTGGCTCTAAGGTGTTTTCCTGACACTGCTCTGTCCCTCCACATCAGCGTCTTTTTGTCCTGAATCTGTACTGCATTGACTTTTTCTGATCTGCTGTCAGTTCTGTGTAGATCAACACCTATCTTACTGAGCCGACCTGTTGATGATTAGTGTGAGGATGAAATTCTTTCTGTCAGATTGTATGAAATTAAATGATTAGTATTCCAGACGTCTCATTGAAGTTAACTACTGTAGCTGATTAGATTAGTAGTGTTTTACAGTTTTTTATGATTTAGGCTTTCTTAAATTGTGACTTGTGCATGGCTTTGTACCATAATGATACCCCAGTAGTTATTCTTGAGCTGGCTGATTGTGTTCAATGATTAATTTTGAATTGAAAAGTGCCACGTAAAGTAGCTATGAATACACAGAGGGGTGTTTTTTTGTCCTGATTACATTGGCCGGTGGGGCTAGCAAGGTCAGGCCATCGCTTTGGAATGAAATGATAACTGCCAAGTCATTGTATAAATTAAATTAATGATCTGGTATTTAAGCCAAGGTGACTCTGCTGATGCTGTGATCAGAATTACTGTTACCTCACACAGAATAATTCACTGGACCTTGTGCATTAGTCCAGTTTGCCTTAGTGAATGTGTTTAAGGGTGGAACAACTATGATTATTTTATTATCAACTAATTTTCTGTATAGTTGGAATGATTAGTCAGGCGTTTAATCTCAATCTAATCTAATCTGAAGTTTCTGTTCATTGTTCTTTTCAACTCGGCTTCTTTAAATTAATTCAAATGCAAATTAAAAGTCTGTCCAAGGTTACATCCTTCTTGTTACTGTTAGGTCAGTGCTTCATTTTGATTTTAACTTTGTTCTAAAGCAAACTGTGATATACAGTAGCACAGAGGACTCTTATCTCATTCACTACACTGGTATATGTACACGGCATTCTGCAGTCTAAGCACAGGATAAGTTTGGGAGTTCAACTCTGGTTCTTGCGTGTGAGCACGCAGTGCATCAGGCAAGGCCTCGTGTTCTGGGAATTGCCCAGACCCCTCAGAGGGACCACAGATGGTGGCTCGGCTGAAATGATGGATAATCACCCTTCATGCAAAAAAAAAAAAAAAAAAAAAGTAAGAGGGACTGAAATGGGTGGAAAGATTAAAACGTGTTCATTGGCTGCATATAGACAATGAGCTGGTCTGGTCATGTCACAGACCTTCTCACCCCGCTGGCCTTATGTCATCTGCTTGGACAGAGAAAATCCTCTTTCCTAGTCATCACCCGGATATTGTGATCTGTGAGAACTCAGGCCATTGGTCCACAGGGCCACTGAGAGAAGATCTAATTTATGTAAGTCTAGCTCAAATGAGCAGGATGAGCAGACAGTCGGACAGAGCAAAACCCCCAGATTAAGACTTAAAGACCATCCCAGTGGTAATTAGCACTACTTACCTTTGAAACAGCAAAACATTAGCCTGTCATAAGATGTACTTTCCTTTTTTGAAGGATTATTTTAAACTTACTGACATCTAACGTTACGTTAATCATGCAAATCTGAACTTTTCCTTCAATTGCGTGTATTATAATGTGTGTCACTGCTCCTTACCTTCTCTTGGTATTGCCTGCGTGAGGAATCCAGTGATTGGATTAGAGCCGTAGCATGGCCTACAAACATGGCGTAGCACGTGGCGCCTACAATCATACTCAGCATGGTGATCCACAGGTCAGACATGCTGACGGGGGCCCGGGCACCATACCCAATGCACAGCATGTGGCTCATGGCTTTGAAGAGGGCATAAGAGTATTGCTTACCCCAGGAAACATTCTGCAAAGAGAGAGAGAGAGAGAGAGGGTGGAAGGGAGAGACAGAAAAGGGGGTGGAGGGAGTTACTGCAAGGCAAGACAAGAAGGGAAGGCTCTCCAGCAGGCAGGATGGAAAGACAGGCTTTCCTTTGATGGATCACTGAACCTCTTCCAAACATTCTGTCAGCATACTCTTCATGGCTCAGAGCCTAATGCCCTGACTGAGTGACTGAACTTTGTACCTTTCTATTTCACTTTCTCCTGAGTCTTCAGCCTTTCAACACTTCATGTTATTTTCCCTCTGTGCTCTCTCTGCCTCGATGTACCTGGCCTTATTCATTTTCCCATTTGCTAAAGGGTTGTTTGCAAGTGCTCCAAAAAAGCCCAGTCTTGCATTATTTACAGAAGTCTGAGGCATCGTTTCCCTTAAAGCCTAGAGCATCCTTCACAGCAAGACGCACAGAGTGAGGAGGGAAGCACTGGCTGGATTGTGTTCTTTCTCTCTCAGGTTGGATTTTCACAAGTGTTGTAATGGGATTCAGTGTGTTAGAGGCTGCAGACAAAAATGCCGAGCTGGGAGGAAGAGAACCATAGCTCACAACACACCACACACGATTCAGAGCTAACAGTCATGTAACATCTTAGCTTGAGGGTGGAATCTTTCTGGATAAAAATGTAGTGAATCAGTTATGAATGACTCGCGGGATTTTTTTTTTTTTCTTATCAAATGAAGGGAAGTGATTTGCACTGGGGGAGAGTCATTCATTTTACCCTTCACAGCATGAGTTCCTCACAAAGTCGCGTCATCTTTTGTGCCTTTAACTGCGCACAAGATGTGATGTTACTGCACAGTAACATCATGAGCACACGAGGTCCCTATTATCCAATGATGCATCCAGCTGTGTTTATGGGAAGCTATTTCATTGTTGACTAGTCATTACTCAGACTAAGTTTGAAAAAACCTGATTGGTTGCTGCAAACTGGGAAACAAACAGAGATGTAACCACACTGCACTAAGGCTGATGGCATAGATGGATTATGATAATGTGGGCTTGTCATATCGTCAAACAATGTAAGAAAACCACTTCCTTCGTCCTGCATGGCTCAGATTATGTATGTTTTAGCGTTGCAATGTTAAAATGAAAAAACAGCTATATGCTATATTTATTCCTGTTGGTACAACTGACCTGAAATTAGGTCTACCTTATCCACCAGCCGAACCACCTACATGCTCTCCAGCTGCTCCATGTAATGTAGTAAAATTACACTCACTACCTGTCATGTTTTGGCCCCCTCATTCATTTTGTAAAGGGTTGCCAAAACATCTTAATGTAATGCACTAGGATGACTCGTCTACCCACTATGACGTTAGAAAGACATAACAAAGAAGAGACATATGACGAGTGTCGGTCTGTTTAGACTTAGCTTAAAGGACAACTCACACTGGCAGCGTCGTGTGATGCCCATAACACACATCAGGAACAGTGCAAATTATTAAAGTCATTGTTTGTGTAATATTTCCACTTTACATGTGACTGACAACTCTTATTACATATTATGACAACTCTTATTACATATCACAACATCTGCCGCCTATTTTTATGCTTTCATTATATTTTCCTTATTGTTAATGCTTTTCCTAAAATATAATTATTGACAATTATTATTTGTCTAGAGCAAAGAGTCAGCTTTGGGCAGAGTACTGACAAAATCTTTTGTGTACTTTACACACATGTAGACATCATAGACGTCAGCATATTTCAGTTTTACTGTAGGCCTGAGTAAAAGTCTGGTTCATTTGCTGTGGAAAGTCGATTTCTTTCAGTTTTTCTGCTTAATTGCAGTGTCTCACTGTATATGCAGCAGTGGTATTATTGTGCGTATTGCTCTGACATTACTCAAGCTGCGGGCTTTCTAGCTCTGGGATTTTTGCTATCTCAATGAGTTCACCCACGTTCATTATAACCGCTTCCAAACTACAGAAACTCCGGTGTTTGCCCTTAAGAGCTTTTTGGCCCAGAAATGACTTTGTCCCTGAGCCTTAATGCAGATTCAGTAATCAATCTATATTATCACTTAGAATCACTGTGAAAATCAACTACCACCTCCTTTGCATTTAACAATTGGTATTTTTTAGTCAGCAGCTTTAGCCTTAGGATGATTAAGAGTAAGATTTAGACTCCTCATTAATACAGTACATGTCAAATGTGAAAATGTGCTTTTTTCCCCCAGAGGGTATGCAAAATCTCTAGTGAGCTACTGCACAGGCCCGTTGAGGCTTCATCTGTGAAAAGCTCCATGGCACAAGCCTTGTAGCCCCCTGAAGTTGCTGACTGCTCCAATAGCTTCATCTCCTGTCAGGGAAGAAGTGCAGATCATCTCACCCCAAAAGGAACAGCCAATGAAAGAAATATAAAACCCCTAGAAATTACTTCATCTCTAGACATAGCTTTACATGGTACATCCCATCATGTCCATCTGCTGGTGTCTCCACTTGTCATGCCATTCTCTGTTCTGCTTGACTCCACACTGTTCATCATTAGTAAATGGATACATTTGCAGCTAATCATCTCCCCCGGATGACTCACCAATTCTCATCTTCATGTTGATTACTGATTAGAAAATTTGTGGTAATTATACTTGCCAGTTTTAATATAAATAGAGTCCAGTTTGTTTGCCTTGGCAGATTTATTTTTTTCTCTCCAACAAACCACCGAAAAACTGCTTTCAAATGCAACAAATAACCACAATTTGTGTGCCTATTATCCACTAGAGTGGAAATATTTGTGGTGACTATATACAGAAAATTTTAATATTTTACAGTCATACATTAAATAATCTATTTACACACAGAACAAATGCACCCAACCATGCAACTGGAACAAATGCCATTTGCAAGGTCATGGGCCTTGGGTGTGTGTGTGGCTAAGATGGTGGGTCACTGTATATTGAGCAACACTGCACAATCTTTGTGTTGACATATTTTTATGCATGGAATAGCAGGGAAATGTAGTTTTTTTCCAGTTGATGCCAGATAAGCAGGAGTGACTCACTGCACCTTTTTCTGTTGGTCCTTGAATGTATTCAGTGCACAGATAAATAGATAAAACAGAGACTGCCTGCACTGCTCTTTCAGATGTTTTGCACTGCATAATAAGCTTGTCACATAAGCATATTGTTTGCATTATATAGGTCATGTAGGGCTTGGGAGTTGACGCCACATTGCGTTGCCATATTTATGTCATATTTCTGAACTCGTTTGTTTATATATGGAACATGAGGTGCAAGCGTTTGCAGATGTAGGTCTGAAAAGGAGTAGGTGAGCAGGTGCTGTGGCAAACCGATGGATGAATGTTGAGGAATTGCCTGGAGGAACATCCATCAATGTAACCCATCTATATAAGACAATGGATAAACATTTGAATGTGGAAATAATTTCCCACATGCTGGCCAAAATAAGTGACTGTGTGTGTGAGTGAAACATATAGATCGAATCAGTCTGCGCTGTTGTGAACATATTGAATTTCTTTTGTCCGTTTACAGTTGTAATCAAAGGACAGATATAATCATATTTTTCCAGGACAACACTTTCACAGATTGACAGAGTTACTTAACTGTTATTTCTTGCCGCATAGCCTTCTGTCCTTTGGGAAGTGAGTCATTGCAGTGTTAAGACATTTTCTCCAGCAAATGCAGTTTCTACCTTTTTCCTATTCTCCATAACACCCTTAATTTGAATAAATGTGGCTAACACAGTAGATGAATTCAGTTCCTCCAGATTAGTTCTAAATATAATTAAGCACTGGAAGTCACAAATCAAGTGATCCTGAATATTCATTCAATATTCAATATTCTTTCAGCAGCTCTGCCATTGTTTAAGTAGAACAGATAAGTGAATTCACAGCCGTCATTATCGCATGCATTAAATCCATTCTCATCCTACACAACTGTCAAAGTATTCCAATCAACAACTTAAGTTTTATTGAATAGACTGAGCCAAGCATTTGATGGTGAAAGTGTACATTTAACAACTTTTCAATTCATTTGTCACAACATCTTGTCTCCATCAGTCCCCTGATACAGCTTGTAACTGATTATGTGAAGAGCAAGGCAACTGATTCACTAGTGTCCTGGTGTTCAGTGTGGCCCAGAGGCGTTGGTTGTTGCTGGTTCTGACAAATAACTACGAGACAGGATGTAATGTGTGGCAGAAAACGACAGCACTGGCCATCAACAGCACTAGCACTAACACAAGGTTGATTAAACAGTTTAAGTGAAACATAATTGTATAATGAAAGCCTAAAACAATAGATTTGCTTTCATTCTCTCATGGAAAAAAAAGACTGTAGAGTCTTGAAGAATGTGTATGCACATGTAGATTTTACATTTTGAATATGTTTTGGGGCCAAAGTTTGTCATATTTTGTTTTCATTTTCTTGTTTCACTCATGCATCCTTCATGTTTTATTCATATTTTAAAAAGAATAGAACAGAAATAGCAAACATTGGCATTAACTGAGGGATCTGCAGCCTTGCATGAGTACCAGACTGTAACGTCTGAACGTTCCCCACCACCCCCTTTTTTTAACTCAGGGTTATAAGTTTAAGTTGTTGTAATGATTGTTTTTACACCTTTTATATTACTATAACTTGACTTAAAATTAATGACGAATTTTGCCTTTTCAATTAAATGATTTGACTTTACAGCTGTAGTCACTGGTGTGGGTTCAGCAGTAGGTTTTCCTCCTTCTCCAACATATTGTTACGTGCTATTTGATACTTCTGTTTTCTTTAATGCATAATTTATTACTTAATATTTCAAGCTCGGTAGATCATTACCTTTTCTTTTTACTTTCCCTTAATGAAATTTCAACATCCAGAATAACATTCTGATGAGTGAGGTCACTTTTCCTTTGCCTTTGGTGTCCAATCATGTGCAACCAAGTATGTGCCCGCCACTTTCACTGATTAGCGCACCTTCAATCAGAAAGGTTCAACTAAGCATGAAGCAACCTGCCTGCTCTCTCCATGTGATGATAGCTTCCACATATAACATATGAAGAGTGTTCTTTCATCAAAATGATTTTAGCAGCAAAACTCATCTTTAAAGCTCCTGTGACAGTACTATAAAACTCAGCATCATTGTTGTTGAGTGTGTCTTTAGCTTCCCTGCTGTAGATATGCTTGACATCTTGATTCTCCCGGAAATTTTGGCAAGTATGCAAAATGTCCAGCCAGAGCAGTCCTATTTTTCACTCAGGTGAAATCAGTACACCCTCTGGTTCAAGTACAGAGTAAAAAAGTTTGATTAATTCATAACTCTGCACTGAGCCCAGCTGTTGGAAATGACTCATTCAGGAGTTTGGGAAGAAAGAGACGGGGAAGCAGTGTGTGGTCCGGGGATGAAAGAGGCCAGGAAGAGTGACTGATGCTGAAGGGCGGTTATGCATGGTTAGCCAGGCCTTTCTGGTTTCTTTCTACGTGTGTGTGTGTGTGTGCATGTCTACCAAGAGTGTCTGCCGATCTGTCTGCCCCTAACTCTCTCTGAGACATGAATCCTCAGTAGGCTACTGCTCAGCTGTCTGTCTCTTAATATGAGCCTGGACGGAAACAGTAAGCACACATACACTCACAAAACACACATGCTGCTGCACACACATCTTTATACCCAACATGCAGACAAAAGCAACAGCCCATCACCCTTTTTCCTGAGCCAAAACAGTGACAGCGGCATTATCTTGTCTGGTGATTAAGTAAATGCAGCCTCTAAAGAGTAAGAATCCACTCTCAGGCCATTAGTCAAGAAGATAACAGCCCTACACTGTGTTCTGCACCACTCAGCAGTATCTGCAGTCCTTGTTGGCCCCACTCTTCTTCTCACAGCATGACAGAAAGAAAGTATGAGGCAACAGCATAAAAAAAAAAAGAAAATCAGAATTTAAAGTTGTCACTCTTGAGCAAATGCAGCGGAAAGACATAACATCTGAAGGCAACATTGACTTGACTGTCTCTGCTGACAGGCCAGAGAATCACATTATGTTTTTATACCTGCAGTAAACAGAAGGAGACATATCATGATTTTTAGCTTATGAACGCTAATGCATTGTGATGGTGTGAGAAGAGGGATCCCAAATGAGGGTTGGGCTTTTCACTTTGGATTTGTGAGACCACAGTCAGCACACAGTCCTCTATTTCAGCAAGAATCCACAGGGAAGAGATTCCACAAATTGCCTTTTCTACCACATCACAGTCAGAAAAACAGCATTAGCTCACAAACCGATAGAGCACATTTGAATTCAATATGTCTCATTTAGGGTGGCAACTGACAAATGTTTTAGGTAATTTTGGATTAATTGCTTATCTTGAAAAGAAGGCTCTGCACACTAATGATAGTAATTCAATCATCAGAAAAATGGAGGTAAATTTACCAGTAAAGCAATCGCGAAATTAATTCAAAACTGAATTAAAATGTGTTTCTATTGTTTGAGTTCCGGATTGCTTTCTGATTTATCTTCATTTTTGTGATGTAATGCATCTGTTCAGCTTTATTGTATTTGAACATAAGGAAATACAATTCTGAAATGCATTTCTTTTAAGTTTTCGCATTATTATAATTAAAAGCTATGAAATTCCGTTCTGTCATGAATTTGTTCTGATGGAGGTCTATTGATGTTTTCAGTAAATGTATACAAGCATCTGAATTTCTCACAAACGGAAAGCGTTTAACAAGATGAAACAAGATGTTTTCTCAATTATACCTAACTGATTGCAGAATTGTGTGATTAATTGTCTATTTACTAATAGCTTTCAAAAAGTGTGTTTATTTAAATCTGAACACAGAAAGACTACTCATGCATTACGTGTATATGTGTATAATGTGTTTTTATATTATAATATTGTCCCTTTCCAACATATATACTTTACTCTTTGTAGGTAAACTAATCTGTAAACAAGCAGCTACAGTCAAAAGGTGTCACTGGAACCCTTATTTATAAATCTATGAGGAGCTGTGGCATATTTTTGTAAGGTTGTTAATATGTACCACATACAAATTATTCTTCAGTTTCATCTTGCCAAGACATTTTCATAAGTATGAATCTGGAGTGCTGTTCATCAAAGGAAAGTTTTTAAAAATCTGTATACATAATGAGCTGTTTGCCCACGTTTGCATACAGAACAGTTAGCAAGCATGAATCATGACAGTTTTGTGGGAAATAGTATCGCTGCAAATTCATTTTGGTGCAAACAGAGATAGATAATGTCTGTTTGGATGAATAACACATGCTAGTTGGTATTGGGCTCTCTTGGGCAACTTATTGCCTTGAAGTAAAAAGAAGAGTGGGATACAGAGGATGTTGAGGAAAGCTGACATTTGAACCTCTAGTCTGATGCCCCTGAGCAGTCAGTGTGCATGTGGAGTACAGAAATGTTTGTCAGAGAGAGGGAGATGAGAAGGCAGAAGAGTTCCCTAGGCGAGCATTTACAATCAGCATTACCCAGGGGGGCTTTTGCACACTTCCACACTATCGCATCGCTTTGAGAGGAACAACCACAGTCCGTTTGACCCCAGCTCAGAGAAAGACATCGAGGCAGTATACTGTATGAAAATCCCAGTAGTTTTTGAAAAGGCCATGTGTGAGGGAATCTATATATACAAATGTGAGGAAATATATTCTGCTTGAAAATATTAAAGGGAACACTTATTCATCACAGTATAACAAGTTAGTTATGAACGTCAGTAATATTAATCTGTCCATTTATAAAGCTCAAGTAAGTATTAATAAATTTCACCTGCTTTGGTACAAATGAAAGTGACAAAAGGTTTAATGAAGGGGAAAAGGAAAATCATCCCCCAAAAAGAATGGTTTTGCAAGTGACCACAGAGAAATGCTCTCTCTTACTACTCATAGCATGAGGCAGTAGCTGCAGCTCAGTCACGTTGCACAGGTAGTCCAGTTACTCCTAGATGGCACATCCATATGTGCAGCATCCATTATGCTGCCTGTAACATCATAGAGCATGATTGGTTTGATGGTGGGTCAGTGATGGTCTGGGGATGCATATCCTTGGAGGAGCCACACAGAGCTCTGTGCCAACAGCACCCTAGGCCTTATGTGGCCAGGCATTGTGTGTGGGCATGTCCTAGATGATGAAGGCATTGATGCCCTCACATGCCCCTGACCTAAATCCAATTTAGCATCAATGGGACATTACTTTAACAGTGCATCAAGTACCACCACAGACTGTTCAAGAGCACACTGATGCCCTGACCCACGTCTGGGAGGAGATCCCCCAGGAAGACATCCGCTGACTCATCAGTAGCATGCCCAGATGTTGTTGGGACTGCATGCAGACACAGGGGTAACTTTGGAGTCACATTATGAGTTGCTATGTTGAAAGTAATGCACTTTAGATAAGCCTGTGATTTATATTTTTTCAGTGAGATTTTGAATACATGGGTTGATGATCTTCGCTTGTTATATCGTTTTGGTCTGAGCAAATTACATAATTTGCATTACTAAAGATTTTCAACTTATAATAAGAATAATTTGTTTATCAAGATACAAGTGTGATTTAAGTTAGCGGTGTGTAAACAGCAAAAAATCCCCCAAAATCAGATGGTGTGATTTGTTTATATACTATGAAACAAGGAGGCTAAGAAAATGGAGAAAGTTGCAGCAGCATTGTTTCTCTTTCTGCAGATTTTCCATTTACAGGTATTTAATTCTGTAATTCTGTTCTCTTTTAATTAGTTTTTTGAAAGCTTTGCTGTTTTTATGTGTTATTGTGTGAGTGATGATGCAGCAGAAAATGAAAGTCAGATGAAAGAGGTTGATTTCTCACCAAAATAACAAACAAGAAAAGAAGAGTAATACTTACAACCATACCATTTAGGGACACCCAGCAGTCAGGGGGGAAGTCTTGGAGGAGAGGCACCAGATACTGGAGACAGCCATCCCAATGACACAGAAGCAGCATCATCCCTATCAAATTAAATATTCTTACCACCGCACTAGCCAGGTCATAGGTCATATGGAAAATCTGCCAAAGAGAAAAATAGGAGAGAGAAAGAGACCTCAATTAAACTACATCTCCTTTTTTGTGTGAAAATGTACATTTCAAATTCTGGAGACTGACATGCACATTTGTTTGGATTTGGATCTGTTAGTGTTTCTGAACATCACATGCGCTGGTATTTAAAAAAGGAAGAAGAAGAAGAAAAAAAAAGTACAAAGTCACCTTTGAAGTGGAGGGCATGGAGTACCTGTTTGGCCACCAGAGAATATGGTTGCCGCTAGTGTTTGTGTGTGGGTGGGTGTGTGTGCATATGAGAAAGAGAGAGAGCATCTCTGCACCCAGAGATGGGAACTGCTTATAATTCAACATGGCTGCTTTCCAAAACAAACTGACCAGTGGAGGATATACACATACAGCACAGAGTAGGTGATGCAGAGTCAATGAGGAGAATAAAATTCTGAATGATGAGGAAACAATCAACATCTGCATTAATCAGCCAGTAAATGTGTTTTAATGCCAAGCACTGGGGCAAATGTTGCTGCTGGTGTGGCTATTTAATCAGAGCGGGAGGTTTCAGAATAGAAAGTCATCAGAGGGGTTAGTAACCGTATCTGCAGTGAGAAGCTGTTTCATTTACACAGAATCTGAGCGAAGAGAATTGACTCACGCCTGGTTGGCTGGGACACTAATTCAGAGTTTCTCATTAACATGAGAAACCCATTACCCCTTTCCAGGTTAGTTGTTCCATAATCATCATCCTCACACTGAAGCTCAATTCCCCTCAATAAAAAAGTTGAATATTAAGTTAAATATGGAAAGAAGGTGGCTGCTGATTGGTTGGTTCTGCACAATAAACCTGTTGCGTTTGCTAATTTATTAGATGAAAAGTAGTAGGCAATTGCTATCTATTTTTAAGCTAATGACACTTCATTCTTTATTCTTATGAAAGTAAGATTTTAAACACACAGCGATGACCCTGTTTCATTCAGGTTTTTCAACATTAGTAATAAACGTTTGAATGGGATTTCAAAGTTTCATAGTTAATCATACAAATTCAAAATTCGAGAAATGTAGCTTTTGAAATAATACCGTAAATAAAAAGATGCAAGACTGTAAAAGACAAGCACAGAGAGTTGCAGGGGCAAAATAAATCTACATGTAAAGTACATTGAATTATAAGCTTTTGAAAGGTTTTACTGGAGAGAGAGATTAAATGAGCAGCTGTACCTCTTGTTATGTTTTTTTATTATAATGGCGTATTTAATCTATATTTACCTCCAGATTAATCTTTATTTTGATGTTATCTGCCCTTTTTTTCCCTCCTTAGTTCTGTTTTGCAACTTCAGGCTTACAAAATGCGTCGAAAAAACAAAATATCAATCACAATGCAAATTGGAACGACATACTGCCCTCGCTCACACACTGTTAAAACCACGGTATAGAAAGACAGCCTAATTATAATGTCTGGACCAGTGTTGCTGTGAAAAATCTGCCGTTAAAACTCCCTGAACCCCAGGTGTGTTAAAAGCCCTTTGAATCCACATCTCTCCACCCAGGTCCATTGTGACTGTCCCATAACCTTTCTGCATAAAGGACAGTGTCCACACACAGAACAGAGGAGAGAACAAGAGGCTGAGCTGATGCTCAGATCCCTCTATGGTTCAACTATTCCACAGGGAGATACAATGCACTGCCCTGAAAGGCTAAAATTAGCTACTAGCTTACATGATGGCTGTCTCAGTGCACCCAGTATCTCTTCAGCTGCCTATGTCTTTATTCTTAATTTAGCAGAACTCTCTCTCGCTCTGTCTTCACGTTCATCACAGTTTGATGACACAATAGGAGAGAACAACACACAAAGTAAGAATGGGAGGGACGGCAACAAAGGCAGAAAGCGATGAAGGTAACTATTAAAGGTACATATTCCTGGAGGAATGCAAAACGGTTGTAAAACAGGAAGTGTGCTTCATCTTTGAATAGCAAATGATTCACACCAAGCAAAAATAGAAAAGGGTTGACTGCTTGTCTGCACTTTCCTTTTAAAAGAACGCATAATCGAAACACACAACTATAGAGAGAATAGGGGTGTGCGTTTTGGGGGAAAGCAGCACGGTAAGGTGAAGTGTGTGTGTTTGAGTGGGTGAAGGTTGCAGAGAGGTTTGAGGAAATTTACCAGGGATCGTTTCACTTTGCTGGCAAGCCTCTGTGTCCTTTGGGTCATGCTGAGTCACCGGGGCCAGAGAGGAAAGATGTAGAAACTCATTAACACAATGCTGGATTTGTTTGGGTTTGTATTTCAGGAGCATCAGTTTGAAAAGTCTGCTACTGGCAGCAGGTCGCCACGAGGTAGAAATCTATTGTTAGAGCTCTTAATAATAGAGGCTCTGAATGTAGATGACTGGTCAGGCCAGAGGATTATACAGGATAACCTTCATTGTGACGTAGGAATATATGAAGACAAATTTAACTACTGGGGCAGCACGTTGTTTCAATCGTTCCCAATGATGAAATACCCTCTACCTGGACAAAAATGGAAAATCATGTTGTGTATCCAGACAATAGACAATTCTTATGATAATAGATGCGTTAGAGTGGGGGATGTAGAGAGTGAGAGTTTATAGGGAGTACACAGACTCTTTGTCTTGTTCCGGTCTGCCTGGAAAAGGGAAAGGACCATACTAACACAAATACTAAAAAAAAACATTTCACCATCCATAAATAAATCTAAACTGGGCCTATGTTCCCACTTTAGAGAGCCAGCCTTATGTCACGCTTAGGATATGTGTCAGAACTGAAAATCCTTAACAGTCCCGTTTCCACAACTTTCAAATATGTTTATGCTGGATCATCACTCAGCCGCTTTGTGGCTGAGTGTTTACGAGATTATGATATCCGCTGATGGCTCATGGAGGAAAATGAAAGGGTGATTGTGCCACAAATAATATTGATGGAACATATGGGCACTGTTCTGTTAAACCTGTACAGTAAGGGAAACCAAACCAGGTCAAAAAATAAAGTCTTTGTCTTACTAGCATTAAACTATTTTACGTTAAGCAGCATGGCAAATGACAGAATGAACAGGCATCTACCCTATAAAATCCTTGGCTTTGAAGATGTACAGCGATGATGTAAGGCTTCACATCACTGTGCCAGTGTGTCTCAGGATGAAAGGGGCACTCAAAAGATCTTGAACATGCTTGTTAGGTTTATTGATAACTCCCAATTGCAAGTAGGTGTGAATGTGAGTGTGAATGCTCGTCTGTCTGTGTGTGTCAGCCCTGTGATAAACTGGCGACCTGTCTAGGGTGTACGCCTAACATCAGCTGGGATGGGCTCCTGTGTGCCTGTGACCCTTAACAGGATAAGCTGTATAGATAATGGATGTTCCTAATGTTAGACACAACAAAACAGTCTACCAATCTCTGTCTCTACTGGAAAGATTTTAATTCAGCTCCCTCTCTGCCACTGTAAGCGCTCATAAACCGCATGACAACAGGAAATAGGTAGCGCTGACAAAGAGCCAAAACCACCCACCAGTACTCTCGGCTGGCATTGGCAAAATATAGGCTTAGTTTTAAGTGCATCAAGCTTAAATTTGACTGTGGACAGGGGCATAGTTCAGCATAATCCTCTAATACAGTAGAGACAAACAGCCAAGATGTGAAACGATAGTAGCACAAGGTCACACGCTGGTTGTGTCCAGCCAGCACAGTAGCCATTCACATTTGGACCTTTCCCATCCATTCAATAGTACAGCACGGTAGAATAGATAGAATTGATTAAATTTGTACCAGAATTGCCATATTAGCATCCTCAAACATATGTGTATGCACAGTCGAATTTGTATAAAAGCCATAGAGATGATGGAACGTGTTTTTACTGGGTTTAGATGTTGGCAGTGTCAGGTCAATGTATGTACTTTAAGCTAAATTTTGAATCTGAGAGAAACGAGCATGAACACACAATTGCAAAGTGTTCTTTATGCATCTTCAAATTGGACATGAGTGACCTCTGTTTGAGGTTAGTGAGGATTAGCAAGGGACTAATTTGAGGGGATTAAATCCACCACTGGCTATTACATTGAAGGATGACAAAACTGCTTCCAGGAAAATCTGGAATTCTCCTGCTTAACTTTTCGTCTTGTAAATCTCCTTTTGGATCTCTTTTGGTTTTGCTTAATCACAAAATTACAGTTGAACTTGGAGTTGAAAAATCATATTAGCATTTAATAGGAATTTACTAGGGTTTAACAAGTCTTGCATTTTCTTCTTGTGTCACATCTTTGGGCCACTAAGCTCTCTGTTTATAAAAATGTATGTCATGAATTTGATTGCTCGATACTGGATACACATTTTCAGTCCGAAGAAAATGCAGCTTACTGGTCGTAATTATAATTCATGTGACTGTAATGTGCTACTATTGTGTTCTATAGTAATTATTTCAGAGCTTCAGGCTCCTATTGATCCAAGCAAATCAATGTGTATATCTCTACAATATGTTATGACTACAGAAAAAGAGCAAATCTTTTCGGCAGTGTTCTCCCTAAACCATATCAACCCTGTGTGGAAACTGCACCACAATCGTTTTCCAGCAAAAAAAAAAAGAAGCTTTGGATCATTGGCACAGAGTCAGTACATTTAGGTAATGAGGCCCAACAGTAATTTGTAGCCAGAGACTTAATTAAAAGGCAGGTGGTGATCGATTGGACCTTTACACAGGCTGAAAACAAATAGTGATCTATTAATGTAACAGAGAAGACCTTAAAGAGGTGGTGATTGCTTTTTTTTTTTTTACATGTTCAGCAAAGAATAACATGGTACCGAGATTCTTCCAGGAAAAGTAGCAGTACCGCGATTATAATCACTGAAGCATCATATTAATTAAGTAGATTGTCAAACTGAGGCTAACTGAATATCTTAAAGTGTGGTACAGTAATATACTGCCTGGTATATGTAGTTTAATCAAAACAGTGCTTTATATTTTATAAGCTGAGATTAAAAATTTGAATCTCCGCCCAATTATACGTGCACTTCCCTCTAAGTTGTACTGAGGTTAAAGTATAAAGCAACATAAAATGGATACACTACTTAAGTAAAATATAAATACCTTAAAATTGTGCCTATGCTATCAATGAGGAAATAAAAGATTATAAAAACTGAGGTGTGGTAGGCAGTTTGATGATGTTCATTCACTAGTTAGTTCAAAGTTAAAACTCCCTTTGCCCAACTACCTCCTTCCTACTGCTCTTCGTCTGCACTGTTTTCAATAATTTCTGTGTCTGTCAGCAGTATTCTTCTTGTTCTTCCACTAAGCACATCACACTGTTCCGCAAGCCTAGCTGCCTTGCCTGCTGTCTCACCCGCTCTGCATCTATTTTGGTCGTGTGAGCGTGATAACCTCAACACTTCTGTTCTGCCTTAATCTGTGCTCTACCATTCAGAGCTGCATTGGCAGAGGCAGCATCCTCTGGGAGCGAAGCTCACACAGCTACAGGGGTCACATGTATGATATTTTCTGCATAGACTACATTTGTGACCTCAACTATCAGGAATTTGATGCATTGTCCACACAGTGTACTAAGGCTTTTGTCCTCATTTGGACATAATTCTGAATGTCAGCAGGATTTAATGTGTACAGTAATTCAAGCACATTTTTCTATTTTCTTTAAGGTTTATAAAAGTGTGCCCTGTGTGGGGAAAGGCTCAGTGCATCAGGGGAACAAGTAAATGCATTTATGGATGAGGAGGAGGTTGAATGTTCTATTGATTTGTACCTGTAACCCGAGCAGTGGTAACAAAATAACAACATCAGCTCAGCTCTAAGAAAACATGCATACATGACATCTCCAAATGCAAGCAGTAATGTAGTTCAGACATCAATAACAATGCATCAATTACTCGTCAATGCAGTGAGAAAACAGCTGAGAATGCAGTGAGTTTGGACATATTGTTCAGAAACATGCCAGTAGTTTCAAGAACAACTGTTTTCCCAAATGACCCAAATTTCCCTTTAATTGTCTGGTTATGCAAGTCTGTTTCAGCACAGTTTGACAGCATCATTCCAGGAATTAAATCAGAGTCCTCAGTTAGTCTATGATGGAGAGCTGATGGACAGAAGGCAAAAGACAAAGTGCCAGATAACAGGGAGGTAATGGAGAGGCTGCACACATGCAACATCTGCCCAAAGCTGCTTTAACCCAGAACATTCCCAGCTCTGTCAAATATTAACAAAGACCACATAAGTATGAGTTGTTATTATTATTTGATATCCAAGTCTACCATGTTTAGAGTTAAGACTTTGGCAAAAGCCAAAGAAGAGGAATAACTCTGCTGCACTATTGCAGAAACTTTCTGCCTGCCTGCATATGGAGGTTAAAGCTTGTCATCTTTGTATATACACCGGTTTGCTTTCTGGCTAATATTTAATATATTCTGGCTGATGCTATTCTTTTTCCTATGTCCTAAATTTGTAGATGCAGCTAAAGTGTAGTTAATGCTAATCTAAGATACTAAGATGCTGTGCTCTGGTTTCAACAACAGTCACTCAGGAAGAAAACAAATATGTTCTTCAAAATGTTGAACCAATCAAGAGACCACTTATTGATAATTTTCCATTTCTGCTTTTTTAGTAACCTATTTACTTAATTTTCATTTTCACTATTTATTAACTTAAGCCACCCTTTATTTGCTAACATGCATATACTGCAAGGATGCAGGCAGTAATAATAATATATTAATAAAAGATAGGAAGAAGAAGAAGAAAGAGTAAGAGTGTTGTAGCCTGAGTCGTTGCTGTGCTAAGAAGTCAGTCAGGGAAGATTAGTGCCCATGTGAGAGCAGGAGGGATTTGACTGGATTGCACAGTGTGACCTGCTGTGCTCATGTAAACATCAGCAAGATGGATCCTTCCTAACACAGTTTGCATCAAGGACGCACTTCTCCCAACATTCACTTTGAATATTATTCCAGTCAGCTCAGTGCGCTCCTATCACAAGCTGGAAATTCGTTGTCATGTTTACAATAATAAACACTTAATATACCAGCTTCTGGCAAAGTCACTACTTTAACTGGGTTGATAGTTTTAGGAATGATCATAGTTTGGGTTAAAATAAAGATTTACTGCAGTAATAATATTCACTACTGGACACAAACAGCTGCCTCCCATTGAAATGCCTTCATTTTATCACTCTACACAACTTTAGCTCCTGTCATAATAACTACGGAAACAAGAGGTCAACCAATTATAACACTTATCAGGGATTTTCTGACCTGCTAGTAGGTGTAGTTGCCACTAATGAAACACAATTAAAGGTGATAACATTTGAAACAGCTGTTTGCAATATGCCAGGTGGCCAAGATGACCTCACAATATCCATACTCAGAGTGACAAATCACCCATACGCTGATCTGCCATCGATCCTTTCTGAAGCTCTAACACATATATGAACATATAGGTTATGTAGTAAGAGAAAAAAATAAAACTTTAACAAACAAATAGCGCTGTATAAAAATATAAATATATAACTAACCTATGCTGTAGCAATACATAGGCGTCCATAATAAACCCTCTCTATATAAATGACTATAGAGCCATATAGGGACAGCTGATGTTGATATGAGCACATCATATATGGGCAGAATTATACTGTCTTAATCATGAGACAGTACAAACTGATGTGTTCAGATGTAAATTGATGAGCACAGTTGTGATGACAGATGGATAAATACTGCTTCACTAAATCCATCCAACACAGCATTAACTCCTGGGAAGTGAAAGTAAAAAAAAAAAAACCCTAAATGCTTAATTAATTAAGACGCAATGCATCATTACAGGATGTCATGCCACGTAGTGCCTAGAATTTGCCATCATTATGTGCCTGATGGAGAATCAGTCATAGAGCCCATAGTGCATAGAAGATGTACGGTATGCTTTTCCCATCCCAGGTAATTACCAGGATGAGAAGTGCATCTGTTTCTTTAGTTTTAACCCCCCACAGCATACCCACTACCCACACAGAGTAACCACCAACAACAGCCAAGCAAGCAAAAATAACCAAGATTAGCCTAATCTCCACTCTTATCACTTTAACCCCACCCCACCCCACCCCCATACTATATCTGTCATCTGTCTGCTTAGTGTATACACATCATGCAGGGGGATATCCCATGGGAATGGACAGAAGATCAGAGCGGCTTTCACTGATTGTTTTCATACTCTGAACTCTGGAGGGGGTGGATTGCTGAACATTAAAATATGACACGGGTTTCAAAACAAAATAGTGCTAAAAATAATGAGCAGATGTTGGAAGAAACCGTAGATGTTGATTTTGTTTGACTTCTATTGGGCTGCTGAAATGGTTACACCTCAGGCTCAGTAAAAGAAGATGGCAGTGGTTTGAGGGCACTGCATGTGCAATACAATATCTTATTTATTACTTCCAAAATTCATGTTTAAAACACTATAATGCATAATAAGAAAGACAAAGAGTTACCAGAGGTGCATGTAATGAACATGTATATAATATTAAAATGTCATACATTAGCTTACAGTGATCTGTAAAGCCATAGTTGGTATACTGTAGTGGCTACACTACTTCGCTCTACTTTAACACCACTGGTCTGACAATTAACTCTAAGACTCTATACCATATGGTCAAGCAATTAACACTCTCTACTGCAGTTAACAAGACTAACTAGCAACAGAAGGAGCGCTGAGTGAGTTGGCAAAGGAAAATGGGTTAAATCTACATGAGATGAGGAGAAAACTCTTTTTTTCAGGCAGTGGAGTCTGGGATTTTCCACCCCTTGGGCCAACAGTAAGCTTCCCTTAGTGAGCTGAGCAAGAACATGATTCAAGGCACATTATGTTCATCGTCAGAGAGCTGTGTCTTAAAACAGAGAGGACAAGAACACAGACAGAAAAGCATTGTCCTTCGTTGTTGTCTGCTTGACAAAATTGGACAGAAGGAGTCCAAAAGGATGTTGTGTGTGTCTGTGTATGTGTGTGACTTCACTTGCTTGTTTGTTTTTAGATGTGTGTATGTGAGGGGGAGAAAAAAGAAAAAACGGACAAAAAGGGAAGGAAACGGAGAGAGATAACGGATGTTTGGAGGAAAAAAGCATAGTATTCATTCACAAAATGTGCGTTCAAATCCATTGCTTAGACATAATAACATTGTTTTCCACACACAGTGAGTATAGCCATGGCAGGTTGGGCGCATCTTAGTTAAGCGAGGAGAGGTCTGCCTCCTCATGACATGTCAAATGTGTGACAAGCAGATTGTCACACACAAAGACACGTGACACAGCTCTTTAGCCCCCTGCAGGCTGCATCTCCCACACAAGACAACAAAGGTCTGCTTTGCATCTAACAAGCTGCCTTATCTATCTATACGGTACTAGGGTGGGGTTCTGAAATCTGTTGATGCCAATGACAACCCAAAATGCTACAGTATCCACTGAGCAGCAAAAAATCCATCCACATACTATGCAAAGCAGAACACAATATGATTTGGATATAACATTAATTTAGTGAGAACATCAAACCTGAATTTAAAAAAGTGCAAACATGGTTATTCTTAACATGAAAATGCTAATTTCTTAGCCTTTTTCCATAAACAACATCTTTGGATGTGCTGAACAAAATGTGACGGAGCATGCACAAACACCACAGTGGAGGCTGGACACTGATGAAAAATGCAGGAGTGAAGAGGAGGAAACGTGAACTCACTGTTCCGTAGCCAAGTGCCTAGTAGCATTGGACAGCAAATTTGCTTCCACACATGCTTTAGTGACAAATGCAATGTGTTTATCCAAAAATGGATATTAGTGAGTGGAGTTTGCACAGCACTTGTATCTACTCACTAATTTAGCTTTTGTTTGTTCACTGCAGTTGCAGCTTAATTCTTGGTTTAGGATTAAAAGCCAGATTTGTGTACTGTACATTAAATAGAGGTGAAATTAAACGCTGAATCTTTTAATTTATGGACTTGGTAGATGACATATTGTGACTAGATTCTGAGTCTACAGGGTGAAATTTAATGGTGGTATTTCATCTGTCAGCCTATAGCCTTGCAAAAAAACAATATGGCATTAGTCATCATTTTACAATTTTTCCTGCTCTCATTGAAATAGTTGGAGTTAGAAAATACAATTCAAAAGAACTACAAACATGGGGTCTCTAAAATAACCACAGACCTCTCTAGCTTCAACAAAAACTGTAAATGTCACTCATGAAGCATTTGCTGCTCCTTAGACTGTGCTTCCTGTCATAGTTTGCACATTTTCAGGTAAAGAAAAGTTGTCTTTCAGTGTCCCCAGAACACCTTTAAATGAAATCAGATTGTTTTGTGCTTTTGCAAAACAGCACTCAAAGTCCCAACGTCTTTTTGTTGGGACATTAATAGAAACAGCCAGCTGCGTAGCCCTGCCTATGTGTGTTTTGTGCAGCAGTAACACGGTATCTGGGCTAACTCACACCTGTTCCAAAGCTTCTTGCAGCCCTACAGTGTGTCACAGGGACTTTGTCGGTGGGGGAGAGTTGCTGTAGATCACCTCCAAAAATGTGTAATTTCTTTTCAGGCAGATGTATTTCAAATCAGCAATTTTATGTACTTCAGATTGTATTGATTATTTAAAATATCTCTGTGTGTGTTTTGCTTGAAAGTTTTACTTCATTTCCTTCAAACATTCTCATTCTCAGACATTATTTCCATTACTTGTTTTTGCTGCAGTGAACCCATCACAGCATTGGCAGATAAATAATAACAAAGTATTGGGCTGCAGAAAAACGGTATTTGAAGAATGAAAAAGATCACTTGTGCTACCAAGGCGTAAAATGCCCCATCTATACAGGATGTGGAATTTCCAAGTACACACAATTATCATAGACATGATAGTCCCACAACAACGAGCCTCACAAATCACATCAGTTCACATGAAATCATGTCACATAACAGGAAATACTTATATACAGTCATCAGCTAAAGGTTCAGTCCCAACATGGCTCTTTGACAGAGGAAAATCCTGCAGTCGGTCACGTTCCTGCTCCTCACTATTGTATGCGTGTCCTACAACTACATGCTATTTGAGAGCACATGTTAATGAGGCCAGGCTCATTTTAATTATCATCCTATAAAAGTCATTTGCAGTTCTGTGTGATGAATGGATTGTATACTTTCCTCATGGATTCAAGGTACCGCTGCAGTCACTGTTATAAACAGCTTATGAACAGTAGAGGTCGATAGCATGTACTGACAGGTACGCAGACAAAAAGCAGACCAGATCACATTTACAAACCTTTGTTCTTCTTTCATTTAGCCTAGTTTTACAAGCTGTAATTACAGAAGAAACCTGGGTCAACACAATAGAAAATCAATCAGGGGAACACAGCACAGGAGTCACTGTTGCTTCAGTATGACACACACACACATTAAGTGTAAGACACGCTGCCTTCCTCCCTATGTTGCTGTTCTTCTCTCTTTCAGTTTTAATGTCTCTTTTTTTCCTCTTATTCAACCTCACCAGCAATTGATGATTCAGCACAACTTCTGTGTGTGCGTGCATGATTAGGCACCTGTGTCTCTGCTTGAGATCAGGGCGGTGGCCTCAAGGCACCCAGCACTTGGCACAACCTATTCTGAGACAGGTGAATCAAGTCTGCAGGGCTCCATAAACCAAAGCCGACTAATCTCCTTTGTCACCAAACTCTCTGTTGCTGAGGTGGCAAATTACAGTGTGCTGTGGCTTCATCGTGATCTCTTTCCACCTTACAATGGGTACACATTGCATCGTTATCAACTAGTGCTGTAACAATTATTTAATTAATTAATTAGTCGAGACAAAAATTAATAATTTGTTAAGCAAAATATTGACAGTTTCTCACTGAAGGAAGGAGTTGCTGTGTTTTTTGTCTTTTTCCTTTCTTTATTATTATTATTATATCAACTTGTGACCTAATATTGAAACCTATTATTTCAGGATATACTGTAGTTAATGAAAATTGACTTACAGATAAATGTAACTCTCTTTATTTTACACTCTGTCTTAAAGTTTCATTTTGGTTTATTACTTGTATTACCTGTATTAAAACTGTGCTTTTCAGTGCTCTTGCTTTAATTGAGCATGCTGATATTTTTCAAAAAGATACAACGCTGTGAAAAGATACAGGCAAATATTCACACCTCTACCGTCAGTCTATTGACACGCTGTGTCTATAGATGGAAAAGTAAAAATAAAAGAAGAGTCTGCTGTCACACTGTCACACAAAACTGTGGGTTATTTCAGTGGAGACCAGATTTAGCCTGTGTAATGTAGTTAAAGTCTCCTCTACTGTGCCCACGCAGTGAACTAGATACGCAGGTCGATTGACTCACATTTTCCCCCTTTCAGATCACTTTACTGACTGAGCTGTGAATCAACTGTGTACCTTTGCTTAGGACGAAGGATCCCTACACACACCGTAATTAAACTGATACTGTAACAAGCATTGGGCTCTGCCAGCGCATTCCACTTTACATAGTCAGTACCTTTGTACTGACATTACCAGGCAACTGTTTTCAGTGGTGGAACAATCTGATCATGAGAAGTGACTCAATCTGTCACACTGGTATTCACAGAAACAGGTTGTACTTTTGCATGAAAGCTGCTGAGTAGTGCCTCACACACACTTCATTTTATGACATAAAGTGAACATGCAGTAGTTTGGCATGTATTATATGAACTAATCAGCATCACACATTTAGGGGAGACCCCGCTCCACCCCATTGAGCATGTGTGTGCTCAGTGGGGCATTTTTATGCCACAAACCTGACTTTGATGGTGACACAGCTTCAACATTAGGAAAGTGTATCAGTCAAAAACTGTACTGGTTATCAGTGTAGCAGTTATGTACTTTTATGTAGAGGTAATAGGAATACAAAAACAAAGAAATGTGATAGTTATAGCAGTAATGAAGGTGAATAAACAGCAAGTGAAACTTCACAGCACTGAATAATGAATGTCACAGTGGGAATTATTGTGTAACTCACCATGTGTGACAGTGTGTCACCACAGTATCAAAATACATTTGACTCTGTAACATGACCTAAGATGCAATGTGCTGTAACACAGCACAATATCGGTGACTAAAGCAGAAACCAAACCCTAAATTGGAAGCAGAGTTATAACCATTTTAAGTCACACACATGCTTGGGAGAAATTGTCTGCAGCATCATATAGAAAAGAATCTCTACAGCATGTTGCTATATATTTTCACAGACCTGTATCAGTTAGATTCCCCATAGGGTTCAATAATATAACTAATCTTATCTACCTAGTTATAAAGTTTGCTAATGTACTTATGCATGTAGCAACATATTCAATAAAATGTTAAGTCCAACATTACAGAGAGAAGCAATAATTAGGTGTCATCAGATGTCTTACAAGGAAATAATTGATCCTTTTCATACAGAGAAAATAATTTAAAAAATGCAACAAAATCTTAAAGTAGCTAATTAAAACAAATGCTTGTATAGGTGCCAGTTAAAATTAAGTACTAAAATCTCTACTAAATCTCTATAATGGTTAATTATTACGACATAACTTAAATGCAATACAGAACATGAATGAAAATACCTTAAAAGGTGTTATAGGTTCATTTGTTATAGTCAATATACCTTCCACTGAGAATAAATGTAGTACCACATTGTATGCAGTTCCATATTTACACTGAAACTTAACATACTGTAGGTACTTTAACATAACAAAGACAAATATTATAATGACTATGTGTACAGATTTGTTTCCAAAAATGTTTTAACCCTCCACGGAGGGTTGCCTAGGGCTTTAGAAAGGGTAGATACATCCCTTGGGGCCGGTATGGTGCCACAAGCTCAACCTGAGCCCCCACCCCCCACCTCCCCCTCGTGCTTGAGCTAGGATCTGGCTGGAGACCTGGTGGCTGTGATAAGCCAGATGTGGCACTGGGAGCTGTGGGGATTCTCTACAGCAGTTTAAACTGTTATCCCTCTAGTCTATTGCATATTGTTTTTATTAAATACAAAAGCACTATTGTATTTCGGGATAGTATCTAAATCTATTATTGGGAACATAAATCATAAAGTTCTGAAAATGAGCTCATATTCAAAGATATATTAAAAGCAAAGTTGGGGCTACAATTGTCTGTCGTGACTATAAGGTCACTGAGATAATTAACTCTGTATCTGAGAGGGCATGAAATAATAAGAGGAAACATAAGGGAGGTAGGGTCAGAAATAAACAGGAGCAGGGGGTAAAAGTGCCCTTGAAAGATCCAACAATGCGTGTGAAATTACCGATGGAAAGGGCAAAAAATGCCCCCAATGACTGTTCTCATTATTTCATTGAATTGTTAAATAGTCAGCCATTAAAAACGATTCCTCTGGCAGTCGTCGTAGTATAGGAACCTATGACTAAGGGAAGGAAAATGTTCAACCATAGGGAATATATAATCTTAGGCAGAAGGTGAAACTTCTTCATTTCTGTTTGGTTTCTATTTGCCTCAGTTATTTACCCAGGGTGTGGTGCTGGTTATACATGCATTTGAGTAAAGCTTAGAATACTATGTAAATATGTTGAAGTCAATAAATAGCACTAAATACTTCATTTAAGCTAATAAGAAGTGTTCTAAAAAATAAAACCGTCTCTAGATGTGTAAATGGTGCCTCTACCTCCATTGGGTTGGTGTTTTCTTGAGCATACAACATGTTTACTGCTCTGCATGACCTATTTCCCTAAGAACTGCCCATTAATAATTACATGTCAACAAGGTAGTATACGCTCATCCAAACTACTGCATCTGTCATACATGCAAAGTAGGTGATTACTCTGCTCCTTTCAGTTGCAGTTTATTGTAAATGCAGTGTAAATGCAGACTTCTGGTCAGTGTATATTAGCGTCTATAAGAAACATACATGGTATAAATAAACTTTTTTACCTCAAAGACGGAGGGAATAGATGGTGGCAAAGTTAGGAGGGGGACAGACAGCCCAAAACAGATACTGGAATTAATGACATACAGGCTGGGAGATGACTTATTGTAGAAATTGACTGAATTGCCCGAATAACTAACCGGGTCCATTTCTAAGGCTGATGTAATGATGGTTCACTGCTTAAAACCTATTACGATGGCAGGAGTCTATGTTTGCCCTCCATTAAAGCATTAATCCTGCATCCTACACCTAACATGTTACGACAGCTTGGAATTTTTCCGCTGACTGTTTCCCCCCCCCATATCACGTCCCATGGATGTGTCCGATTCATCATTGTTTGTGTGAACGTGTATATATATATATAAGTGCCAGAGGAGGATAGGATACTGTGAGAGTAAGAGAAGGCACGCAATGGGAAGATAGAAACCAAACCAGAGAGGAAGAATGAGCCAGAGTTTGATAAGCAGAAAGACAAATGGAGACAAAAGAGAATAACTGAGCGTGAGAGAGACAAAGTGAGAGTGCAGGGCTGTAAGCTCTGCTGTTGTTTTTGAGCATTATGACACATCCCTATATACTGCACTGCTTCCCTGCATGCTCGCTGTAGAGTTCCTTTCATTAACCTTGCGGCACTGTCTATTTGTGTCTGTAACCTGGTCCATACTGTCACATCCTCCCACTGCATACAGCTCTGCAGTGTATACAGCAATATAAGGTACCGCCCTATCAAAACTTCATAATCAACTTCCCACATAGTGTGCATGCCAAGATAATAACACAGGGCAACCGTAATTCACATGAAATTCGCTTTCAGAATATCTGTGCTTATGTGTGGATGCAAATGTAAATCTAAAAAGATATTTGGCAAAGCTTGAAATATGCTTTGCTGAAGCATGAATAATGTTTTTGTTTTTCAAATGCCACATTATACTGTAACCGCAATACAACACAGTTTAAACACATACCGACAGAAACATATAAGCTACATAAACACTATAAAAGTCTGATGCTTCATTGGTACTCGAGCACAAACATGATCTTTTCCTGCGCTGTAAATGTTCACTGATCCATAGCATGGGGGCTGGGAATTGCAAAGCAAATTGGAAAGCATTGTACACTAAGTTCTGGCTGCATTTTGATCATGACTAATAGCTGTGTTTGTAAGTATTAAGTGTTTTTATAAATGCTTAGTTTTTACCTGGTAATAGCATTTACTGTATATACGTAGCTTGCTAATATTACAATAAATGAGCTATTTTTGCACTCAAAAATATAACACAAAACCACAGCATGGATAATGTCGGTGATAAAGAGAGGGAGACAGACAGGGAGCATTAGGGCAAGGACATTTTGGATCAAGATGAGACTAACTCATTAAAATAATGGGGTTATTGTTACTTATTTCCATTTTAACCGAGGTACATTAGATCAAATGTAATCTTGCCGTGCTGGTGCTGCTGCCGTGATGTCTGAAATGTATCCATCTGCTGAAATGGTTAATTTGTCATAAAGAGGAGCACAATCTTTAGATCAGTCGGTGTAATGAAATCGTTACCAGGAGAAGGAGAACACTAGAGCATGGTTAAATAGTCTGAGTCAGGCAGTGCAATGACTCGGCAGCCGCTAATAACGTATCACTCTCAGTTATGTCCAGTGGGGTTTAACCTTGTGAATGTTCACACAAGATCCACCAGCAACACAACCACACCGACAAAACCTAAAGAAGGTAATTCATTTATCTCTGAATATATATTACATTGCTCTCTTGATAAAATAGTTATCCACCCTATATGATGCCCTGAATCCATATGAAACCACTACATAGCTAGAACTGAATCATCCTCCTGGAAGAAAATGGAGGTAATTACTTTTGATTTCTGATTTTGAATTAATTTCACCCATCAGTGAGCTCAAACTGACATTTCCACTTGTTATCCATGGATAGGCCTTTTTGTGGAGTGGAGATTGACAGCACCTATTATTTTTACACATGCACAATTATAACCGTGGATTAACCTTTCTAGGTTGTTTCCGTGCTGCTTGGAAAAACGCCCAGCCAGGCTAAGGACCACCAAACAGCGCATACACAACATATACAGCAGACTCTGAGTCATAGTCTTTTATATCAATTTCTTTTTCTATTTTTCTCTGATCACTGAAGAACACAAACAAAAATATACACACCTCCTCCCACTGATGTATGTATCTGATGAGTCGTGAAAGTCTTAACAGACGCAGAAGACTGAGGATCTTGGTGAAGCGGACGATTCGCAGGGCTCGGGCTGTTTTATATACTTCTGAGTCAAAACCTTTCTCCACTATTAAAAAGATATAATCCACTGGAATGGAGGAAAGGAAGTCCACAACGAACCAGCTCTTCAGGTAATTCATCTTGATGACCTTGGGATCGAGGATGATTTCGGAGCTCTCCTCGTTGACGATCCCCGTCCTGAAGTTCATGACCAGGTCCACCAGGAAGATGGTGTCCGAGGCCACATTGAAGACCAGCCAGGTGGTGGTAGTCTGCTCTGAGAAGAAGGTTATTCCGACAGGAATGATGATTAGATTCCCCATCATCATGATGAGCATTATCAAGTCCCAGTAGAACCTGTGGAGCAACACACACAAGTCAGCTTTGCGAGGGAAGAGACGTGTTTTAGGCGGGTAGTAAGAAATGGGGGGACGAGTGTGTCAGGAAACCAGGATAATGCTTTAGCCAAACTATGTTTAAAAGTAATTATCAACATTAAATGCACCTGTTAACCTCACCCCATATTCAGAGTGCACAAATAATTTTGAGCATTTTGCCTGAAAACATCAAGCTGTCCAATTTTTATTCTCATTGAAATGATCCATGTTTTGTGATTCACATTGAGGCAAGAAAACATATAAAGACTGTCCCTGGTGTTATTCTGAGCGATATTAGCAGGTAAAACGTTGATTGTATGTCATGTTTAGCAGGTGTAATATTAGTTTGTCAGCATTTGTCAGCATCAAACACAAATACAGTTGAGGCTGATGGGTATACCATTAGTTTTGCAGGTACTCAATAGTAATGGGTGGTTGTGTATCAGTTAAGTTGTCCACAAATTTTAAATAGGTTGAGTCATTTAACTTTCAGGCTGTTATAATGAACATGAATCCTAGTACTAAATGTCATGGCAATCCATCCATCCCAGACTTGTGCAGACCCTTCACTCACAAACTTCTCAAACAAAAATGTCAACCTGCTGATGGTGATGAAGGATAAGTCATTTAATGAGCAAAGTTTGTAAGATGCATTGTCTGTGTAACATAAATGATTTTACTCCAAACCAAAACAAACGGCAGTAATCAGTCGAAAATTCTTTGTCTGTGGTCTGTGTGAGTAGGTCCTCTCAGGAAATATTACAGATAAGCTAATGGCAGGACTCAGTCAGACAAATACATATGATCTCTTGTAAGTCTTTTGACAGTCAGCACCCAGTACTCCACTGTATCTGTGCAGGACTCTCTCATCCTTCCCAGATGCATTACTGTCCTTGCCCTCCGTCTTGTGATGAACAGAGGCAAAGTGATTCATTAGCGCCCTGCTCTTTTCACGAAATGTCCTGGGCCCTGAGAAAGGCCGAGCAGCCATTAATGAAAATAGATGCTTTCAGGAATCCTATCTCATGCTAAAAACTCTCAACTGACGTCATGCCCACTGCCTGACTGCCTGCCTCTGCTCTGCCTTACTTCACATGCACTGCAGTCGTTGAAGATGGATATGATCTGACTGGCTGGTTGGCATGCTGCCTGGCTGAATGGCTGGCTGGCAGACTGGCCACCCAGTAATGGATCTGTTTGAATAAATTAAGCAGGGGCCTTGGCTTTATAAATATCCTCAGATCATGTGTCCGATAATTGTCTTCACTTCAGCTAAACGGCGGTCTGCTTGGTGGTTGATAACATCCACTATAGTTATTTTTTACATCAGCGGACATTGAACTTGGCTCTGTGGAGCGGACTCTTACATGGAGAGCCTTGACTTTGTATCTTGAAGATGATGTGTACATACATATGAGCATGAATAGCATGGGTTATTACTTCTTGTTCTTTATATTTAAATGTTTGATAAGAGGCTGCAGTGAAGTCAAAGTCCAATTTCATAATCTAAAATAAAATGATTTGCATTAATTTAATCAAAAATGTTGTTTTCAAAATAAACCCACATAAAATGCCCACATCTGTGAGACATTTCTATGTTTCTGTTGACTTAAGTAGGTGGTATTTATACTGTGCATGACCTCTAATACACCCACTTATCTAACAAATAAAACATAATGTTGCTCGTCTTGAAGCAGAAAACCTAATACAGCAAACTTTAAAACATTCAGTGTTTTAAAGACAAAAGTCATTTACAGATTTGTAAAATACATGAAATTACAAAGAAAACTGTATGATTGCTAGGAGATATTTCTCATTTTCAATTGCCAGTCACAAAGCATGTCATTGCATTAGTTTCAACTACAGCTCTAACACTGTAACCAGCTCTTGATCATTGTATTGTGTTCTTGCTCCAATGCACGAACTCTCATAATGTAGTCAGCCCCAGTTTAACCGATAACCGAGTGCAGTGCACGCAACTGTAACTGCAGTTTCACAAGGACTACACGCAGTCTCCAGTTTGACTCCAGCTTCATGTTTGTCAGCTCCAGCAATGCACTTGAAGTACTCACACATTCACACAGTATTCTTTTAGCCCCCCATTTGTGCACCCACGTCCTGTCCCAGCTGTGTATTCAAAGCATGAGTTCTGCCCTCTGCTAGTCATCTTTATACAGTACTATAGTGTCAATATGTAAACAATGTTCTGATTGATTTAAGTAGGAATTGCGATCACTGGTTGACTGTTCAGAGACCTACAGTAGTTGGTTCTGCTGTATCACTGCAAAGGCAGCAATGATTACTCTGATATACGCACCATTACACCCTGTATCAAATGAGAAAAATAAATGTCTTACCCCAGTATCTCAGAAAAAACAGACAACAAAACCAAGCAAAATGCCAGTTCTTTGCTAAATGTCTATTTTTTTTAAGGCACTGATCATTTATGCTGATATTTTTTCACTACCACCACACTACCAGTAGTCCAACCAGCTGCAGTCGGGGTGGAGGTATCACTGTCCTAACAAATCTGCTCCAAATCACACCAGCTCATTCCTTCTCGTAAGTTTCCTGCCTACTCCTAGTGCTCCATCATAATCAATGCTAGACCACTCCTGCCAAGCAGCAGGGGGAACCCCATACAGGTCTGTCCAATCTGAAATGTAATGAGTATGCTGTGCTACACGAGGTCACCTGTTGTATGGATGTATACAGTGAAAGAGAACTTCAGATAAGTTTATGTAGTTAATAAAACTTGGCATATGAGTTTAGATCACCAAAGTTCACCAAACATAGCAGAATCCTACATAATGTGCTCCATCTTTAACTGGAAGAAGTTCTTATTAAGAAGGTAACATTATTAATTTGAACCCTTAAACACACAGATTATGTATTGGAGTATGAAACATCTAAGTTTTCATTATTGAGTATTTATAATAAGAAAGGAAACAATGGAATTATCACTGACTTAAAGCCAGAATTTGAATTACACCTAGTGTCACTGCACAAATGCAAATTTAAATGGAAAGAAAAATGATGGTGTACAAGACAAGCAAAATGATGTTTTACCTACAATTAGACGTGACTTTGTAAAGGCTAAAACAAATCCGCCTGTCTTGCCTTTACAGACACCCACTCTCAAGGAAAACATCACTGAGAGTCTTTGAGATGATGACAAAGGCCTCTCCTTAGCATAAACAGGGGTGTATGACTCCTTGCATGAAAACCTATGAATAATGAATATTACTAACCTGCCATTAATCTTTAAGCAGCCACTGTGTACAAAGAATATGTTGCATATTGAGTTTCAAACACTCCCACAAAGCAATATAAAGCCCGTGTGAATAGTGGTGTCATTCATCGACTGTACTTGCGTAAGACACTTCATTAAGACTATGCTTTTCTTTCTCTGGTCAAACAATGTTCTGCCACAAAGAAATATACGAATATAGCAGATATTTAATATAATTATCTAACAGTTAAAGATTGTCAGTGATAACACGCCCCTGTAGCAAAATAACAAACTAAACTAATTGTTAGTGTAAACCCACAGTAGAGAAGCACATTACTTTTTAAGCTATATTAAAAGAGACCTGCAAAGCAAAGTGTACTCTTCCAGATCATTAATGCACAGGCATGATATTGTAGCTTGAAGCACTGGGGTGTACAGTAAGTGCCATTTTCAAGCCAGTGAGGCAATCTCTCTGGCTTAGAAGGCTTGTGTCTTTACGCTGGCTAGAGGACAAGGACTGGAAAAACTGCCCTTTGGAAAATGTCATAAGGAAGGAACCTCGGGGGCCTAAAGTAAGAGTAAAATGTAGAATTTTCTAATAGAGCATTAATATAATGGCCAATCCCCACTGATGGCCCACTTTGACTTTTCACATATTTAGAATTAGCTCTATACATGTATCTGTGTGCTAAAGTGACATGAACTTAAAGAATGAAGCCTTTTCCCTTCACTTTCCCCTAAATTTCCCCACTTTTACCAATTAGTTCAGTGAACAATAGCTTATAAATGAAGCCTATACAGTTAAGAAAACCAATTAATTAAAGTATGCATATTACTGAACTGTTCAGGTCCTACCCTTTAGCCATCTTTTAGAGAGGTCAATCTCCTTACATAATTGTTTTCAGATACTGCTAAGCTCATTGACTGTTGTGTTGTGTTACTAATCCTTGCCCACCGCTGTTGCACATCTGTGTATGAACATGGGCTTGTGCATATGTCTGTGTCTTAGTGTGGGTGTGCCCAGGATATCATAGTTAGCATTATGTTATTAGGAAAGTGTAGGGGCAAAACAAAAAGGCCCCAGGGGCATCCATGCAGTTTAGGACTATCATGCACACTGTGTATTATGTCATTGCTGCACTCAAACCTATCAATACAATCGATCAGTACAAGCAACGCAAAGCTGCACAGTCCAGTGGAAGAGCAATTGTAACTTTCAGTACATTGGTTTGCTTGGTTAGAATTCAGCTCTAAGGCTCCAGCATCTCTGAACCAGCAGCACTGTGAAAGCTGAGGGGAAACGGAGTAATGCAAACTCAGGCCTGCTCTGAGTTCAGGACCATGGACAGCGCTGTGGTAAAGGCTGGAAACATGCTAGGGCAGGTTCCATGTAGTTGCAATGGAAAACAGGGAGGAGTATCACCATAAAGCTGTGCCAGGGGACGCCGGTGCAGAGTCTGGGCCATATGAACTGCTTAATTGGTTAAGTGGTGAACTGTAAACATGCAGCTTGTGGAGAACCAGTCCTCCCTCACCATGGTCTCATTTGTTTACCATTTGAATGCACTGGTAATAAATTACAGCACGTTTGTCTAAACTCCAGCAGAATCATTTCCTTTGCAGCACTACATGTTATAAATGTGTGAGGAGTGGTTGAATCTTTTAACCAGTTAGTGTGAGCGTCCTTTTTTCACAATAACATAATATATGGCAGTATGTGGTTGTTCAGCTAAGAGAGTGACAAGCAAGCAAAAAAAAAGAAATCTCAATCATTATGATTGAATGTCAGAAGTGTGATGTGATGCCTCTGCAGCTCTCTTCAAACAAACACATTCCATCATATTTCCTCAGCTTCACAAATGCACCACTCTGCATGAGTGCTGTCCTGATGTTTGTAAGATCTGCAGATCATTTTAAACTGTTTTAAAAACGACTCGGCACCCGATGTTACCACGGTCTGTGCCCGACGTTTTAGCACACAGGCCCGTCGTCTTACCGCCGCCTGCATTGAAATGTTTACAACCGTGATGGTGCAATGGCATTGTCACGTTGTGTCCAGGTACCGTTGCCCCTACACCAGCGCAATATGTCGCAATGAGGACCTGACACTGTGCTGTTGCTGTGAAACAATCCGAAGCGACGCTCGTGTGTGTTTTCAAATCATGACATTCACCATCCTTTTTCCAAGGACATATCACAGATGCACCTTTGTAGCCGTGCAGCGTTCCCTCTCTACTATAATAAAAATGCCGCAATGAGACACACACACTCCGTGAGCACATTTTGACAGTGACGCCTTCAGCCGGCTGAAGCATGATTGCCTAAAAAACAGAGGTAGATTAGCGTTTGCGCCTCGGGGCAGGCTGTGCTGTGCTGTGCTGTGCTGTGCTGTGTGTGTGCGCCGATGGCACAGCGTTATGTGTGAAAGTGTACAGCTTGCAGACCCCGGGGTTGGAGAGGAAGTGGTGTGGTGGGGATAAAAAGGGAGGGAGGAGGGTGACCAGGTGTCTTTTCCAGCCCTTACCTAAAATCGCTATATGGATGAATGATCCAGTATCCGGCCGTTTGAACCCTCTCCTGTTCTTTCTCCACGGCTTTCTGACTGCCGAACATACGCAACGAGAACTTATTGACTCCGGGCTGCATCATGGCCCCAAATTGCCTCTGCATAAAACCATATTGCCTGGACGCCCCCTCCAGATCGTCAAAACCGACCATGGCCTCTTCCCGCTCCCCCTTGAAGCCCACTGAGTTGCCATGGTCCTTCATGTTCTGGCTCCCCGTGTTATTTTTCTGTATCGAGTCCTGTCTCTGGAAAACATTATTCCCATCCGTCTTCTCCTCCTTGTTGCTGGAGAATGAATTGGACTTGTCTTCCATGGTGTGTTCAGTTTTCCCGTTTTTCTCTTCTCCTGCTCGGGAAGGCTGCGCGCAAAACTCGAGGGGACGCGCTGCGAGCTCTCCTGGATCTTTTGATGTCCTTCAAACTGTAAAGGCTCCTCTGCCTTCAACGCGAGTGCTGCAAACTGAGACAGAGTGCCCGAGAGCCCGGTGGATCAGGTTTCTTGGGTTACCGCCATCTACCGACGGACCCGGCTTCTGCCGTCCACAGCCTCAGCCTCGTCTCACTTCGCACGGCACTGCGGTTTAACTGGCACATGCTCCTGCACCTTATTTACATAATGTGGCTCATGATAGCCCCCCTCCGTCTCTCCTGTCCTTCTCTGTCATCGGATTCACACATGGTAGGAGAAAAGCGGCGTTACAGGAGCAGAGCGAATGTCCCTCAGTGGTATATGAAGTTAATGAAGACGTGTTTTGAAACTAAATAGATGCAGTTTTGCGTGTTTCCCCCTGGCTCGGTTGGCAGCAGGTTTGCGTCCTGCTGAGGAGCGATAATAGAAGGCAACACGGTGAAACAGATTGTTATGTCGGTGTGATCATAGTTTGTGCCACTGGTCATATGAGAAAACTAGTAGAACATCTTGTGGATGTAACACCTTTATAGGTGTTGCGGATATGATCCAACATTTAGAGCTGTGCTGTAGTTACTCTATAGGTGCTGGCTGGAGGAACTTATTTACATAGTTTTCTTTTTTCTAGTTTTCCATTTGCATTGAGTCTCCACTGGAGACAGACCTGCACCTAAAGTCTTACTGTCAGGTTAATGTACTGAAAGTATAGTGTATAAAGTTCTCTGTAGAGAAATATGTGACTCTCCTAACTGATGTAAATATGGTTTAGTACATTCATTGCTGTTCCACTACTAACACCCAGATTATTTTTGCATAATTATTGTGTTAGTAAAGGTACAATATTCAGCAATATTCATAACAATGGCACATATTTACCATGGTTACTCAAAACCTTGTCTAACCACCAGACTAATCCAAAAAAATAAACAAATAATAAATAATAAGGAAATCATGTTTTCTGATTTTACATGAAAAATGTCATTCCAATTATCCGATTGATTAATTAATTTAATCTCTTCTTGTGTATATTGTTGTTTAACAAGCAAGTGTTTTTTTAAAGGCTCCTCACTTGTTTCGAATCTGGATCTATTATCTGTAAATTAACTAGTAAATAAAGCTTTCAAATACATAAAGTAATACGTACAATATTCAGCATTAAAATTAAAATACAGAGAAGGGGGTTGGAGCTGGAGTCATGACTACTGCAGTACATCCAGTGCTGCCACCTAAAAGTAGGATTATTTCATAAGATGACATATGTCACAAGCCATGTATAGGAAAATGATTTATTTACTTATTTAAAGATTTGCATAACATAAAAATATACATTTTAAGTGCCTTACTTGAGTATTTTAATTTACAATATGCTACTTTGAACTTTTTCTTTACTACATTTCAGAGGGAAGGTTTGTAGCGATGTATAGTGAAACACTGGGAATGGACCAGTGAGAGTGCACCATTCAGTGAGGCTACGGCTCCTTCCACAACGTGGCATCACATACCCACGCACTCTGTCTTTTCATGGCTAAACAAAACCACAGCTGGCCGCATACATCACTAGAGAGGACATTAGCTCAGATATTTTGCATGTTTGGTCGTGGATTATTATGTAATGATCCAAATGTTGCTGTAATTGAAACAGACATCCCTTGATTTTGTGGTGTGCTCTCTCTCTCTCTCTCTCTCAGCTGGGTTTGTGTTTGGTTGGATTAGTTGGCATGCCAACTGTTTCCCCTACACATCGCTTGTGTAACTTCAGCTACACAGTTGATGGGGCAGGGAGGGGGTACTGAGTGAGAAAGAGGAAAAAAAAATGTTGCATAAGATTTATGGCTCAAAGTTGTATTGATATTAAATTGCAAATCTCAGATGGTTCATTCACATGTCAGGAATTAAATACTAGAAGAAAGTATTTACTGGGTGGAAAACGAATGTCACACAAAGAGATGGTTTGATGTGGAGCAAACATTTCTTTAGCTTTGGCCAAATGTTGTAAATCTCAAGCGTTGATGAGAAGAATTGTACTTACATTATATATATCTAATCCTTTCTTATAACAGAACAGGATATCCTGGAAATGTCAGGTCAATCCTGCTTTTACAAGGGTAAAAAAATGTTCCTGTTCCTTCAGATGGTCTTATTGGCCTTGCTGTGATTGCATTGTCTCTAAGATTACATCCCGTGTTCTCTCCTTACAGTCAATACCTCACCTGGACATAAAACATAACATAGCCTCATGCTGCCAGCCCTTGCTTTTGCCACAAATAGCATCAGCCAGCTACAGGATGGCAGCATAATGTTACAGGCCATCCCCCTTTAGCTTCTTTCCCCTTTCTGCAAGTCATTCAATGTATAGTTTATCCTTCAGTGAAGCTCAAACCGTGAACGAGTGAATCCTAAACTAACAACAGAAAGACTGATTTACTTACTGTATCATTACATTATAAGTATTACCCTAGAAATAAGAAAGTACATTCTAAAAGTAAATATCTTTTCTAATAAATATCTTATTGTACAGTAGTGTCACTGAAAAAAAGAGAGACTAATCTCAATAACGACACAAATTAAATGTACAAATCTTCCACCACCTGGGTTCAGACATGACTACTAATTCACTTGTCCTCTTTAGACTCTTATCCCATGACTGACTACTTTAATTAAACCCTGATTGGGGCTGGGAAGATGGTTGGAGTGTTGTAATAGGATTGCAAGGTTTGGTCCATCTCCAGCTGAGACTATCAGGGTATCATGGACCTCAGTGATGAGGCTGAGGCATTGGACGGGGACCAGCTGAGGCCAAGGTTGACTTAATCAGCAAACTGACTTGTATAAACAAATGAGAGCATTAGGAAGCTCAATCAAGACAATGATTATGATAAAATTATGGGGTGTAGGTTTGTAAACATCAAAATGAGCTAGCTAATAAATGGAAAATAACCCCCACCCCTCACCCTACTGTTGTCCTTTCTTGCCAGTGAGAAATTTTACTTAACTACTGTATGACCTTGTGAATTTGCAACGACACAATATTCACACACAGAGCCTGATCAGCCCTTGTGCATGTTACCCTTTGTATTTCTTCATTATACACATTATAGGTCAGCTCAAGTGACACAATTCCAGACACCTTTGCCCTGGGAACACACATGCCTAGACAGTGGATCAGGTGTTGATGCACCATTGACAGCCTTTCACTGCCTAATTCCAGATTTGTGGCATGCACAGTGTCCACTTGCTGAGCGTAGTAATCCCCAAGCATTGGCAAGTATTTTTAGTAATGGCTTTACTGACGTCCGCTGATCCCTTGATGGGTGGCGTC
This sequence comes from Anabas testudineus, assembly GCF_900324465.2. NCBI lineage: Eukaryota > Metazoa > Chordata > Actinopteri > Anabantiformes > Anabantidae > Anabas > Anabas testudineus. The sequence goes on along the minus strand of NC_046621.1, from coordinate 6,645,152 downwards.
TTTCAGAACCAGAGGAGCGAGCCACTCCAGCCTTGCTTGGTATAGGTATGCATGTGCGAATGTAGGCTTCTTAGCCACCTCTGTGCATTATAAACCACGGTGTTTAAACAGAACTGATACTAATTGCTGTTTGAATGGGTTACAAATTCTAATTTGACCACAGAAATACTGTTTCACAACCTTTTTAAACAGTGCCTACACCGGCCTACAGTAGTCACTGTATTTTAAGCAACATCTGTCCTCAAAGGGCTTTTGCAAATGCATCAGTAATTGTTCAGGCTTGTACCGTCACACGTTTCTGAGTCACTCAGGTGGAAAGAGTGTTTTTAGGGAAGCAGAAAAAAAAAAAAACGCTTTTCTATTCTCACTATTATGTGACCAGTACCAGCTCTGGGTGGTTAAGAACTGAAGGAGCCTCTTCTATCACTTTGGAAAATAATAATATAAGAACAAGATTCTGGGAGCTGCCACGTCTTAGCACTGCCTTTCTGTCTGCATCATTACTTTCAATATCGGCTGTATTAGTGTGGGTGACTATGTCAGCTCTGAGTGTGGGTCTTGGTGAGTGTGGCTGGCAGTTTTACCTCACAGTGAAAGGTGTTGCTGTCCATATTTTGTGGAGCTTTGTTTGTGCCATCAGGTGTGTGGTATCTCTCATATATGCAGTATCTAATGATGGCTGGTTAACTATTTTAATAGTCTGCTTTGAAAATAAAAAAAATTGGCAGTTCGTTTTACATCTCATCATGTCAGAAATGTTGTGAATACATGGCTGCCATGCCGTGAGCAAACTAAAACCCCACCGTACAACAATGGCTACGTCACGACTGGCTGAGTATGAGAGGAATCTAAATGTTAATTATGACTCCAAAAAGTCAAATCGCCTAAATGTTGAAAGCCAGAGATTTTAGAGGCTGTTGGGAAAATCCCATAGTAATCCATGGTGATCTGAAGTGCTCTAGCTCCCAGACAGCGCAAACCGCAGCCAGCTGCAGACAGACAAGTGTGCGTCAGTGTGTGTGTGTGTGTGTGCGTCTGTGTGTGTGCGTCTGTGTGTGCGTCTGAGAGGAGGGAATTACTTTAGATGAATTCAGAACGTTTTAGCGTAAGAGGATACCATGTGTTCGCGGTCCAAGGCTGGGGAAATAAAGTAAAGGGTTACTCTGCAGAACGCAAATACGTAATGCGTGATGTCACCTTTTCCCTCATCCCTGTTCTGCCTTATCCCTCTTTTTTCCTGTCCTGTCAAATCTGTTCTCCTCAGCCGATATTTTTACATTTTGACACTAGTCCTCCCCTCTTCTCCCTCTTTTCATCCTTCTGTTTCCTCTTAGCGCTTCATCTGTCCTTCCTAAACCACCACCCATCACTCAGATCTCTATATTTTTTCCATTCTGTTAGGGCAGTAAGGCTCCCTGGTGTTTTAGTCTGCTGCCTCAGCAGCACAGCAAGGTTAAATTCCCCCCAAAAAGGCGACTTCCTGCTGCTCTACCAATTACCGCATACTGTACGATGCCCTCGCCTTGGAGGAGAGACTAGGTTCAGGACTGATTATGTGTTTCACATACAAAAAGGTTAAACAAAAGGAAATTGTTGCACAATACATACACAGTGGCAAATGTCACCGTGGGATGAGAATTTTATTATACAATCAGTGCAGTTTGTTCAGGGGAACACAAAACCCATTAAAGGTACTGCCATTAGAGAGCAGATCAGAGTTAAGATCAGTTCACAGTGACCAGGTCTCTTAATTCCTGAACTTTCCTGTCTTGAATTCAGTCTGTCAGGCAGCGTTTAATCCCAAGCTGTCCTGGAGAAGCTCCACCAATCAAATTGATGTAAGATTGTGAGGATTTGTAAGCAGTTGTGTTGTTTGAGACATTCAAGTCATGACAAGGAAGTTGTGAATTTAGGATTTGAAGGACAATAAAATATTAATTTTTTCTTTAATCACATTTGTTAATTGAGATATGACTTATATTTTAACATAATATTTGACTACATGTTGCATAAATATCAAAGGTTTATTACAACTTGGGGCTTAATGTCATTGTTTCTGTCAGTTACATTGTTTAAAACAGTGAAGGTTCAGCATATTGGGATGTGATTTCTCACAGTGGATATTTTGGCTCATCAAACTCAGGTCTAACTAATAACATTAGTTACAATGTCTGATCCAGTTCCAGGGTCCTGCTATTCTCCATGCTGGCTGATTTGCAGGGCTTACAGGGACACCTCAGTATGCTGTTACAGTTATTAGTCACACCTGTGCTTTTCCTGCTCTGGCATGTCAAAATGTCCGCGGTGAGAGAGACATATTACCAGCGTGCATTATTGCCAACTACTGACAGAATGAGTGTGGAGAAATTCTCAGATAATTAGGAACCTGCAGAATTACAGAGTTGTACTTGGAGAAGGAGCTATTGATTTGAGAGTCTGTCAGCTTGTCAACTTCAGTCTACTTGCTTTGTTCTCTGCTGTCCAGACTCCTGTTGTACAATATAAACAAGACATCTACAAATAGTACTGCTTAGCAGCTCATTCTAACATTACCTGTGTGTGATTTCTACTCCTTCCAGCAGGTGTGTATTCAGATATATTATATGTTGCAGTAGATATTTTATATATGCCCTTGCTTGGATGTAGTACATGCCAAACGGCGTTGCATGTGACACACGGTCTACTGCACGATTGAAATATGACTGCTGTACATACAGTGTGATTATGATAATTACATTTTACTAGTGATTTGTTGTTAGCTTCAGGAGTATTTTAGCCTGTGAAACCTCTATTTAACTTTTTTACATGATACAAAATCTGTTACTGACGCATTGCTTTGGTTTAGATTGCCGTAGCTGTCTAAACCAATGCAACATTTATAGTGTTCTCTGTTTACAGGATCAGAAAGTGAGATAAGAACCTTAAGTCACTATACTGTCAGCTTCTGTTAATGTTTTATTGAGCATTGGGAATCAATTCTTAACGTGCAGTGTCCATTTAAACAGCTGACTCTGATTAAACATGTAATTTCTTTGTGAGGGATCAGTCTGATTGGCTAATGACGTTTTTGTAATGATTAGAAGATAAATTCTGTGGAGGCAGTTTTGTGGTGGAGCAGCGGTTAAAGACTGTGACCACAAGGTTGGACCAGCAGGAAAAAAGATTCATCTCTGCACTTCTTTGTTACCAACCTTTGAAGTGCCCCTGAGCAAAACACTGGTTTGCAGTGGGTAGTGCACGTCCATATCCGTTTTAAAAGTAAAATAATTATGCTAATCAACCGACATCTCATGACTTGAATATGGAGATCTTATCTTTTCACCAAAATAAGCCCAGGACAAAACTTTTTAAGACCTTTTGAGCTCTTTCTTATAAAGAATTAAGAAAATGGCAAGGTGCCCCGGTGTGATCCTAAGCTAATGAATCAGTTACTAATCACTCAATTAGCTCATTAGGCTTGATATCAGAAAACCCAACAACAAAGTAGCACGACTCTGACAGCGGGAAGCGTTAGTGTGCGGTGTCAGAGCTCCTCTTCCCTTGTCTCGTCTCCAGCAACACTTTATTTCCCCAGAGAATACAACAGAAAAAAACATTTGTTAGTGTGTTTTCTTATCCTAGGGTTTAACAGGCTGGAGGTTAGATTTACTGCACTAATTTAGTTTTTTAGTGCATTTTAATCCCTGTTCTTTTTGGGTGGATTTCTAAAGTCTGATACATGCCTCATTAATACTTTAGTATAATGTGCTAGTGCTTAGCTCTTTTGGTCGGTCATGCTGTGCAACAGCAGAACAGTTTTTAACCCCCTACAGTACTGACTTATTTAGATATGAAGAATGCTTCACGTCAACCCAGTTCACTGAAGCAGACAAATATTTATATCAGATTAAAAATCCATGAATAATGTGAAAGTGGCTATCTCCCATTATTATCTTCAAATGCTAAAATCATCAAGAGAACATCAGTGGGAGCTATCCTATCTTAATTATATAATCCACAGAGCTCTGCAGAGTCAGGTAACATCTTGGATATTAAGAGTTCTCCAGGTTTTGCCCAGGGAATGACTTCTTTATGTGATCCTAATAATGAACAGTTAATGACAATGCTAATGCAGTCACTGTGCATTGTGCAAAACCATGTATATTTCATAAATTATCATATCTACATACACACATATATATATATATATCTACATACACACATATATATACATATACATATATATATATATATATATATATATATATATATATATATATATATGTGTGTGTGTGTGTGTGTGTGTGTGTATGTATATATATATATATATTTGCAAGCTTTATCTTATACATACAACCACAACTACACAGAAATCTACTCTATGATTAATCATTTAAAGATATTTTTAAGTTACCCACATAATTATTGTTTACATACAGTAACCATACACATAGTTACAGGCTTTTTCCAGCTGTGTCCGTGCCTGTTGTTAGTCAGTGTATTTCTTCCTTGTTATTTATACTCATTTACATTCAGAGTTACCTCGAACTGGAGCCAAATTCCTTATATGCACAATATGATTCAAATTATTTTATATTTAACATCCACCCGTCCAGAGGTTTGGTTTTGATTAATGTGTGTTGTGCCTGATAAACAAAGAGGTAAATTGAATGAAATCAACGTAACTAATTATTGTATTTTACATCAAAGTGATGTCATTAGCACATCAGCACTTGCCCCAAAAAGTGACTATGTTGTTGTTGTTAATGATCCCTTCCTGTGCTGATGATGTAGAGAAACATGAATCTCCTCCACACATAATGTGAGCAATCCATCACCACAGCATGCAGCTAAATGTCTGACCGCAACAAACACTAAGTTTAATGCATCTGACAAAAAGCAGCATTTGAAAACAAATCAGTCCCAGCTGTTTCTGAATCGGTTAGATGTTGTTACCACCCCCCTAACTGAGAGCATAAATATTGGTTTCTGGCAAAGCAAAACAGTTTTTCTAAAACCGTGGGCAGAAACCTGCATCCCTCAAGCCTCTGCCAGATGATTATACACTACCTGGACAACACCAGATGGCAGAGGGCCAGAGTAAACAAAGCGGCTGGTAAAGATGGTAAAATATCCAGTGAGGCAAAGGATTTAAATTTTATTTATCAGCAAAAAATAAGTCTGCATGGCTTACAGAAAGAAAATTAATCGGTAAAATACTCTCCTAATATTTCATCTTCTGATAAACCCCCTCTTGTGAAGGCACTGATTTTTGTTTGTTCGTTATCTGAACGCTCCACCTCTCATTTAAAGTCCTGCGTAGATCCATGTTAAAAGGTGATTCCTTGTTTTCAATGTGCGGGTAAGGAAATGTCTCACTCTGTAAGTGTCAACCATCTCTTTTCCCGGCTTGGCAACAACACGGCCATTCTGTGTTTTCAGTATTTGGTGGGTGTGGGGTCGAAATCACTCTAATCTTTTCACTGGTATAAAGCAATTGCCATTTTCATAATTAATCTGCCTGGCTTTAGCAAACGCACTAACGAGAACCTGTTATGTGGAGATCCAATTTTGACAGATGTCAGGGGGTCTATTTAGAGATGGCCACGCACAAGTCTCCAGGGTTTGGGCCAAAATCTGTTGTAATTATGATGATAAATGCTTCACAATTTAAAAATGTTATATTGTGGTAAATGGTTTGGTTTCAGTTAGTGTCACATGAGCCTTTGCGTTTTTTTATGGGCTGTAACGTTTTGTTTTTGCACTGTGCCGTTACGTACTTCAAGAAGAAGTAAGCCAGCAGTGTTAAGAGCAAAAACCTTTATTAAGGTTTTGATATACTGTAATTCCGTTCTCGCTGTTTGTTAGGTGGATAGTCTCTATCATAGTGGATGTTCCTTTACTCTGTTATCCACTGCTCTTTCTCACAGGCTTGTAATAAATCTGCTTTGCACAGACAGAGTTTGGATGAGTTGCGGTCAGTGCTCCTGGTTACATCACAGAGTCGTGCATCACATGTGAAAGACCTTTGGCTCTGCAGCTGTAACCCCACGGACAGAAAGCTATCAATTAATGCAGAAAGGCTCCAGCTGAGTGGATACAAACTGTCGGTGTATTTCAGTCTGCGGCTGCAGTAAGCTGGCAGCGTCCAGCCGTTGGCTGGTATTATAACCATGAGAAGGTTTTGAAGAAAATGAGCTTTCAGGATGTGAAAATTGAGTCACTGATGGATTGATTTCACCTTTATGGACATTAGGAAAAAGCATTCCTTCCTACTCCCTGCCCTTCTTACTCTGCACACGAGATGGTTCAATGGAAGGTCAGCGTGTACTGTCACAGTGAGCGTGTGTCTCCTGCTGTGTACTCTGCCTGTACCCAAGTGTCCAGCATTTAGAGCTATACATTAGGATCCCAAGTTAAAATTCTGTGTTCCAAAGAGATGATAAAAACTCGGCATAAATCCAGCTTAATGTTCTGCACAGCACGTTAGCAACAGCAGCAAAAGTAAACAGCATCTGTTTGGGACATGTGACTGACGGCCTGCCACGCAGGGAATGAGCTATATCATGATTGATAAGCCCAAATGCTGCTTTAATTGAACGCAGTGTGCCAACTTCACAGTTCAGCTTGAAACCAACATACGAACATGCACACATCCATACATGCAGTACGTTATGTATGATTATACGTACGCAACATGACACACACGCACGCGCACGCTTATCTCGCAAGCGCTCCCATTCACGTGCTGTCTGCCTGTGCTCACTGACTTCTTTCTGTCTGCCATTTCTTAATCTTTCCGTCCTTTCCTGAATAACCCAAATCCCTTATGCAATGACACAAAAAGCCTGTCTCAATATGTTGTCTGACTTCATCATCGTACTAATAACATAGCTGGTATAACACGTGGTGAACAGCTGGTACGGCTACCAGTACAAATGTAGCTTGTTCCATCCCCCCTCTCTCTGCCAGTATTCTTACCTCAGGAGGTCAGCTGTGTGCTATTCCCCTTGTTTGTTCTCATTATGCAATTGTGTTTTTACTTATCATTGGCAAGAAAAAGTATGTGAATTCTGTGGTTTTCTGCATTATGTGTCATAAAATGTGATCTGATCTTCATCTAAGAGTATTCACAAATATAATGTGCCTAAAATAATAAAACACAAAAAACAATCTGTTCTCTCATGACTTTATTGAGAACAACCATAAAAAACATCATAGGGCTAGTGGAAAAACTATGTGAACCCATTGCTTTAGCTCTGTCATATTCTTATGTGTGACTCTCTTTAAGTCTTTCCATAGCATCTCTTTTGGCCTGAGCTCTGACTTGGCCACTCCAAAAGGTGGATTTTGGTTTACTGAAGCCATTCTGTTGTGGATTTCCTGTGTTTTCCGTCATTGTCCTGTTTCATTACTCAACTTCTTCAGCGTTTCAGCTGACGTCCAGACATTCTCACATTATCCTGAAGATTTTTTTTGATTTTTGAGAATTCATCTTCCCTCCAATCACTGGAAGCTGGCCAGGCCCTGATGCAGCAAAGCAGGCCCAAATCATGATGTTGCCAGATGTAGTGCTGTGTGTTCTTTCCAAATAGTTCAATGTATTTTAATCAGTCCACAAAACGTTTTGCCAGTACTGCCGCTGAGTGTCAGTGTGCTCTTTGGCAAACTTCCGGCGTGCAGCAATGTTCTTTTTAATAAGCAGCAACTTCCTTTGTGGTGTCCTTCCATAGACACCCTGCAATTCCTGATCTTAGATCCTCTCAAAGCTCCTTTTAGCGAGGCATGGTTCACATAAGCACATTCTTCTTGTGCAGCGCAAAGTTTAGTTTTAACTTTAGTCCCCACCTACAAATTAGTTTTCTTAACAAGACTCCAGGTGTGCTAGCACCTGACTCCAGTTAGGTTTTTTTGAGGTCATTATTCCAAGAGTTCACATACTTTTTCGCCTAGCACCATGAGGTTTTTAAGGTTGTTCTCAGAGGGTTAGGTCAAAAGGTTCACATACTTTTCTTGCCACTGTATAAATGTTTTTGCCATAAATATGCTTCACGGTGATTGATTGATTGATTCTGAGAGAGATGTATATGTAGTTTCCATTAGCACTGATAATTTGTGCCAAATTTGAACACGTTTCACACCTCTCAAAGCCTGTGTCAGTGAAAAGGGTGATTGATGTTTATTATATTATGTTATAATATATTCTTTCTTCATAACTCAAAAAAAAGCATATAATTATAATCATTCCTCTCATCTCCTAATAATGTAACAGTTATAAAGGGAGTATCTTCTGTCATATAAAAAACACACACACACCATCACACATTCTGCCAGGATTAATATGCTACTCTGCACCGATATTAATTATAGTAAAATAAATAAATTATACTCAGTCGAATTGAACTTCCATGTGATTACAAAAATATGTGAATATATGTGTGTAAATGGCTGTCATTTGTCGATTTTAATTAATAATGTTATGCATGGGTACCTTAGAAAGTACCCAGACATGATAGTTACAACACCGTATATTAAATCCACATTTTAATGATGGATGACGGAGGCTTCACTGTTGCCACTGGAAACAAATCTTGCCTAGTTAGCACTACGTCTCTCTGCAGACACTGCTGTGCACTGGTGTGAAAGTGTGTTATTGCACATGCTGGACTTTTTGCGTGTGTATCCAGTGTAATATTTTATCATTACGTACCTATATGTTATGTATAGTGCGTGCTCACACACCAATTCGTCTTCTCTAGATTCCACTGTGTATGAAGCAGGATTTGTGTGCAAGCTCATCTCCGTGAGTAAGAGCTGTAGAAATGTTTGCGATTCTTCTGGAAAGGTGAGCAGAAGCTCTCGTGTTTTTGCAGTGCCACCTCTGTCTGCAAACCGGGATGTGTTTACAAGTGCACCCAGGGCACCTGACACTTCATGTGTAACACTAGAACAGCTGCCCACAACACTCACACCGACAGTGCAGTATAAGATTTGATCACAGACACCTCAAGTGCAAAGAAAGGACAATCCAGCAGAGCCGACACTGAATCTCTGGGATTATTCTCTGTAATTCTCTGTATATCTGTACTGCAAAATAAAAATCCCTCATCCAGCAATATGAGATACTTTTACTGTATTTTTTTTTTTATCTGAATATAAACAAGAACATCACAAGCATGGGGAGAGTTTGTTGCATTTGCAGGTTCTACATTATACACGAGGCACAGTTCGGCGCATGATTAATATTGCAGTTAACCAAGTGGCTGAAGATAAATCACAGACCCTGCTTAAAATATAATCTTCACAGATTTGATGTCAGCACAACTGTATGCAAGGGCTTTTACATAGGTTAATAAATTCTGCTTTATTGGATATCTAACATATAGGATAAGATCAGATGTTACTACTGTTGAGGTGGTATTGTAATAACAGCCTCCCCTGCATTGAATGAATGATGTATATGTAGTTTTCTTCAGATTCTGGTTCAATTAAAATTCTCTTTCAAGGCTGGTTGATATTTGGAATTAATTGCAATTGGAGTAAAGAGTGTGTTTCCTTTTTTATTATGTGTATGTATTTAATAATACTATCATTGTTAGCAGTTGGACCTTTGAGTGAATACTGTATGTGTACTAGTACTGTTAGAGAGGCAGTGCTATACTGTAAGTGCTGGGTTTATACTATGACAAAGTCCTACTTTATTTGGTATTTTAAGCTCACGGGGAGCTTAACTAGGTCCCTCACCAACATATCGGCCCTTCGCTTTCTCCTGTGTCATCATCTCTTGCTCCTGACCCAACAGCATGCAAACATAGGATTTGTAATTTATAAATCAGCACTAGAAAAGATTATGAAATGCATCAAAGTGATAGCTCATTTATTTCTGTTTTTTAAAGAACAAAAAGTATCCATTCATACTACACTGAGTCTCCTATGTTTGTCCATCACTAATCTTTCACAAATGGCTCAGGCTGAACCACCATGTACATTTATACGTCGTCTTTTTTTTTTTTTTTACTAATAATCATGGTCAATCCCATCAGACAATAACAAGTCCAGATGGCATACACCAGATGTTCATGATTACTGAGAATACAAAGTGCTTTCCGATTTCAGCATCATTAGCAAATAAAAAAAAGGGAGAGAGAGAGAGAGAGAGAAGAGGCTGAGGTGGGTGAAAGAAATTCCTGTTTCTGGCTCTGTATCAATGAGGCAAATAGGAATCCCATAGGGGGAGAGCAGAAGGGATAGCTGGTGTTGATGTAATCACCGCTGCTTTATAAAAGAGATGGGCTGGTCTTGCAAGGTCTCATGCCCAGATACTGTTGCATAACAGCACATTGAGAATGAAAGCGCTGTTGTTTAGTATTGGCTTCCAACATGTGGGCGCCTCTGGTGTGTTTTGGCTGAATGGAGTCGAGCTGTGCCAATGGCACAACGTAAAGCCCCGATCCATTGATGCGGAACAGTTTGCCAAGGGATGGATGGAAATATTTAGAAATCCAGAGATATTAGTCAAATATAGCTCTGGATCAATACACGTTTAGCAGAAATGACATAGCTGCTGTATCATAACAGGGATTTAAATGCTGAGCCTGTTGCGTACAGGATTGTGTACTGATTCTGGTTTAGCCTAACAAAAAAAAAAACAGGATGGGAAATGAAGGCTGCAGTGAAATAAATTAAAAGAATCTAAATGATGTATTAGAAACTAATAATTTGAAGGTATATAACACTGTGACTCTAATCAGGCCTAAGGAATGAAGAATGGGCTTAAATATGACCCTGTGTCTAAAATGGCTCTCGTGCTGTCCTCTGTAACCCCAGGAAGACATTTCTGAACATGTTAAATTGAGTTGATGTTAACTGAAATGTATTTAACAACTCCATCTGAACTGACATTTGTTGTTTCATGCAACTGCGTCTGTGTTACTAGAGCCAAAACGGTGTGGTAGTGGAACATTACTCTTCAGAAGAGATTACTTTGTTTGTCTGATGACCCAAATGGGGAAATTTGATTATAGCAGAAGTAATGGTATTGAGCAGGAAGAGACAAACTATGAGTGGGTTGTCTACCAAATGCAGAGTCTGCAGTTTGATCTCAGGCTTCTCCAGTTCTCATGCTAAACACAGTAAGTTGCTCCTGATGTGTGTTCTTCACTTCTACTGTAAGTCACCTACGATAAAAAGTAGCTGCCAAACCATTGTATTATTTGTATTTATACAACATAAGGATAAGTATAATTTCCAAATTTTGTCTTGACTGTGGTTTACAGTCGGTCGTAAACAGTTTACCATACAAAACATATTGCTGGATGGATTGGAGGTCGCTCCAGTAAATTACTTCACCACTCAGATTTCTATTATAGTGTGAATGATAAAAATCGGATTACTTTCAGGTGAAGTGATCTTTGGAGGCACATAAATGCCTTAGGATTAAAGTACAACTTACAGTGTGAATAGCAAACAATTGAAACTTTAAAAACAGCGTCCAATAAGGTGAACAAGCACCTTATACATGTTTTTTATGACCTTTTTTCATTCTTTCCAGAAAGGTGGCATTAGGGGATTGTGTTGCCCCTTCAGACACTGCTGCATTATTAATCAGAGCTGTCTCACCAGGTTCCCACCTAGTGCCACCTAAAGCCTCCTTAAGTGCCATGACACACCTCAGCTTTTCATTCCTCACGCCATTTAAACTACAACTAGAGCAATTTGGTTGTTAGCATGACAGTGACATCATCAGTGATATATTTGAATTATATGGGAGTTCAATATTCATCCCCAAAAATGTGGATTTAGTCCTTTGCAGATCAGAGCAATGCTGTGAATTCACACATTTTGTGAAGTGTAAATCAGGCCCGAAGCCTTTCACCGCATCATTGGCTTCTTCCTGTCTACTGTCCGGCACTTGGTGTCAATCAGCAAGCGTTCGTCCATATCACGTCACTGACTGAAACCGTACGAGACTCTTAAGTGTCTGCGAAGTACATGGGTCACACTTCGCCTGTGCTGACCTGTAATAAGAGAAGAGCAGGTGCCAGCCAGGATACTCAAACAGGCCGTCAGCCGCCCAGGCATACATCACATCAACGCCTTACCTCAGCAAATCATTGACCCGTGCACAAGTGCCGTTGTTTTCACAGCAGCCCTCATGCACCCGTTTATTGTCTACATGAAATGAGCTTCTCTGATTTTAGAGGGGGGGGGGGGTCAGGTAGCCAGTCACATTCCTGTTTTGCCTGAATGAGACTATGTAGGTCACACCCTCCTTTGACTAATTAAAAATTCAGCATGGAGAGAGCTGCTTCACTCTCTGGAGGCATGAGAAATATTTTACTACTAATAAAAATAAAATCTCAAGTGTTTTGCAAAAATATAGCCGCAGTGAATCTGAAAACATTTTATAATGTAGTACCTTAATTAAGTTACAGTAAATAATTAAACCAAGTCATACATATGTGTCTCTAAAACTTAAAATCATAGCAGTGCCACATCATGGAGCAGATTTGTTAAATTCTTATGTTCTCTTCATTATGTGGCTTTAATTCATGCAGTCCACATAGTAAAAAAACATGACTTCCTCAAGGATCACTTCCTATGATGCTGGACATGAGTCATTCAAACATCATGCAGTCTTTTTTTTTTTTATTGATATACCCATGTGTGTCTTTGAAACTAGGCAAAGAGGCATTTTGTGAATTGCACCTGGGTTGAAACACACGTCGATGGCCTAGTTAGAGTGGGAACACGTGAGCAGGTTTTTTTTTTTTGTTTGTTTTTAAATATTGCTATGATGCAAACTAAGGCCAGCTGCATTTATGGCATTAACTATTTAAAGACGTGCATAGTTGGCCTTGAAAAGTTGTTTCACTGGAGTCATTTGAACAAATACCGTTTCATCCTTTAGTACAGATCAAATTAGCTGTTCAGGAGAAACAGGGTGATGGAGATTAGCTGACGGTGACATGCAGCATCAGCTACTGTATAAAGGATCTTTGAATGAGTGTGTGTGTCGATGTTCTCTGCTTATGCTCAGTGTTTTCTTCAACTTTACATTGGTACATCTCGGCAACAGCCAGCCTGCCCTCCTGTGGAAACAAGAAGTAGTGCATATTCACAACCAGGTCTGTGCCACAGTGAGCTGGAAAATTAAAGATGATGCTACAGTACAATAAGTCAGCAAAGCTTTAATGGGTACAGGAACACTACCTCTTTATGAAATCTGAATTTTAAGACCTTGGCTTGTGCGATTAATGGAGCGCTGAGTTTATAAATTGTTTAACTGAATTACAGAAAATCTGATTGGATACTGCAAATGTAAAAGTAGCATTTGTTCTTTTTGCAAATTATAATGTTCTTTTCAGGACACCACAGATATTCACCTTTTGGCAAAGGTCTCCTTAAAGGACCCTTGTACGTTTATATTGAAAGGTTAGACTCCAGGCAGTCCAATTCAGCTGTACTAAATAGGAGACGATTATTGAAACAAATTCCCTACAAAAGCAAAGATTTTTTTTCCCTCTTGGCCCTCCCAAAATTTTGTAGGCTACTTGTTCTGCAGATGGATGTTATATTTATACTTGGCTAGGGCTGTCATGAAAAAGCCTCCTTCTCTCAGCTGCAGGGTTGCTGACTGCAGGTTAAATTCTGCCGTACTGGCCACGCGGCACACGGGGAAACAGATGGGTAATAAGGTCACAGCAGACATACCTCTCGCTAGTACAGACAAATTGCAGACTTGCCAGCTGTGCTGACTCAGGACAACATTAGACTCACGGGAAATGAATTAAGATCTCTTTTAATAAGGGAAGTTGTTTGTTTGGTTATATAATAGAAAGAATCAGCTGGAGGTCTGTGTTACGTATAAAACCTAGAAAACATATTTTAGACCATTACATAGACAATAATTCTTAAGTGTCCTAATTTAAGATGTTTTATAGAGTGTTGGCTGACTACTTGACCAGAGGACATTTCTTTACAGTGTAAAATGAGGCTGGATATTGATGATCAGTTGATCAGAAAATCCTTTTTGTTATTTTTTTAGACAAGCAGTTGACTTAAAAGTGTATATAGACAGTAGGTCTTTGATGTGTTTACTGGAGAAAGAAACAAATGTGGTTTGTTCTACATATGGCTGATACAAACAGAGTATATAGATTCCTGCATTATTATGGGGGCAGATTGTTTTTGATGAGTCGCCGTGTTTTTGGGAGCGCGATAATGGAATTAGTCTGCTAAGCATTTTATTTGTGTGGTTTTTGTTGGACAGTTGAGTAAATTACATTTTGACAATGTGAAAACATTTGGTTAAATTTACAGGGGGAAGACGTTTACCCTGGAAAACACGGTAAATGTGAAAGGAAGGAGGAAAGGAAGGACTACATGAAACCAGACGCGTGAGAAGCAACTGTAAGTGACTCTTTCAAAACCTTCAGGAGCAGATATTATGAATACATTAGAGCCATATCCTTATTTAAACATTCTTTATTTTACAATAATACTACCTATTTGTGACTGAATTATTACATATTTCCAAACAAACAAGCACATGAACTCCTTTATTGTGGCTTATTGACCTATACTTTTAAAAATCTTATTCTGTATCCCTGTAGTTTTGATTGATTATGTACTGTAATAGTTACAACACTTTGCACGGTGGGAAAATTAAAACTACACATATCTTTAAATCATCAAAATATAAACAGTACACTACCCATACAGGTTTGGCGAATAAAAATCTGTGTTCAGTGCATAATGCGCATGGCATCAGAGAAGTTACATTCATCAACCTGTTGACTGCAGTTTTCTGCTTCAATCCTCAGTGCCGGAGCCGTCTGCTGGCTCAGTGTTGTGGGTCAGCATGTAGTTGTCCATGTCGATGGAAGGACAGTTGTGGATGGAGTAACGCAAACGCTCGGCGAGGATGGCCTGGCTTGTGTACGGGGGCAGACGAAGCAGGAAAAAGCAGGTCTGAGCAGTAGGGAGGCCGTTCACGGGCTGGAAAAGACCAGCAGAGGGGAAAATAACGTTTATTTGTGCAGTTAATATGAATTTGTTTTGATTCGTTTGTTAGTGGTGACCTTACCCTATCAACCTTGATGATTTGGAACTTCTGTGTGATATCGGCTGGGTTGGAAGGCAGCCTGGACCTGCCAGAGACGAAGCGTAGGAATAGCACCCGCTCCTCATTGGTGAACTCCTCCAGGCTCTGCCAAAACCAGCCAATGAGCTGGTGGCTGTCGGTGATGTCTCGGTAACGCACCAGCTTCTTAAGCATCTCAACAGAGACCTCTGGCAGGCCACAGACCAGCTGCTCCAGCTGCTGTGCTGTCAGCAGAGAGAGGAGGGGCACAGGGATGATGGTGGACATGCCTTCTCTGACCGCTGCCACCTGGACACAACAGAACAATGTCAGCTTTGATATTTCTGAGGATGAGATAAAGGGAACAACAACCGGGAACAACAAACAGAATGTCTAGTGAACACTAATGGAAACTGGTGGGTAGTGGGATGACACAGAACTGATTTTGGGCACTAGAGCTACAGTCCTCAGCTATAGTGACACATATGTAATCTAAAATAATTTTTGGAAGAAGGTTCGTTTTCTAACACTAATTTCATTTCTATACATCATCATGTCAAATTATCTACAATAGCTTTAGACGATTCCCTGACATCTCCCGTCCTGTAGATGTGCCTGTCTAATACACACACGACTTTGTTGTATTGTAACTTTAAATGTTCCTTAAATGAAGACTAGCTGATGAAATTACCATGTTTAAACACAGTATTTTACATGTAAACAAACCTGTGAATCCATCTCATGCAGTCTGTAGTCCAGAGCTCTCTCCACATATTCAGTCCGGTTGGCAAAGGTTAGGGAAATGTTTTGACCTCCAGGAATGACAGGCACCAGTCTTCCATCTGCACTGTGGGCCATGAATGAGTCCAGTGGGATCATCTTAAAAGGAAGGTATGGGAAAGAATGAAGCACAGTATCGATAAAGATGGTGAAGGGCTGGAAAGCTATAAATGCATTTAAATATCCATCATCTTAGAATCACTGCAATAAGCCAGTCCACACAGCATCTCACCACATGGAAATTATCCTCTGTGATTCCACTGTTTTCTAGATGAAGGATGCCTTGCAGAGTGCGGTATGTGAGAACATCAACCTCCTCCAGGTCAGGCCCCCCCAGTGGCATTGCGCAAAGCTGTTTCCACACCCAGGGAGCCAGATGTAAGTCAAGAGGTTTCTTGGTGCGGATTGCTACAGCCATGAGGATGCCGAGGAAGCGAAACTGCACCATGTGATCATCTGAGAGTGCACCTGGGTTAAACAGAAACCTGCCAATACCAGAGGTAAAGATCAGTTTTTGAAAAAAAGTGTTGTTCTGTTACACCAATAATAGTTTAACAATTACAAAAGGACAAGAAAAACTGACCTGTCAGTGTTACTGCCCACATCTGCAAAGCTGTTGGGAGTGTGGATCAAAAGATCCACTACGCCAGACTGCAACTCCTGGTGAAAACACATTGAAATTTCTCAATTTATACAAAACCCACGATTCCCCAAGTCATCACTCTCATGTGTGCTTTCCATCCTACCTGGCACATCTCAGTGATCGTGTCATCAAACACTCCCCCAGCATCGTCCGCTCCTTCTCCGACAAGTTTGACCTTCCAGGCTCGAGATGGCAGTCGCAGCTCCAGTGGATTCAGGCTCACCACCTGCTTTGCGATCTGCACAAAGATTGGCTTGCTAGACCGACCTCTGTGGAAATGTAAGACAAGTGCCATCAATCAGAGTAAGTATCATAAATCAAACAAACTGCATAAAAAATAACCAGATAAAAGTCCTGAAATTAACAAGCTAAGTATAAGCAATCACCATATGATGTTTTTCCACCAGCTGAACCCTGAAGATGTAAAGACTAAATATCATGGTCGCCATTACCTTGTGGAAATCCGTTTCACAGTGATCTGTGGCCCATATGTTTTGCCCTGGGTCATTGTTCTGCCAATAGAGCGCACTAAAGGCAGAGTGTTGACCTTGGGTGATAGAAGGCCTCTGAGCTCGCCTCGGATGATGGCTGTTGTCCCTGAACTATAGCGTGAGGTGGACAACTAGATAAAGGGGGGGACAGGATAAAATAAGAGGAAATTTATAAGGCAGAGAGAAGTCAGGTGTATGATAAACATTTCTATTACTAACATTTCATTTTTTAATAGAAGGAACAAAAAGAATAAATGATTACCACATTCTTGGCATCCAGGTTTAGTAACCTCCAGGACTTGTACATGAGATCAGAAAAATGATGGAGTACTCTTAGGCGCATGCTGAGAACATCAGGGCTGCAATCTTTCAATGTGTTGTACTGGGGAGGGACCGACTGGGGAAGGCCTAGCTGGAAATTTCCAGAGCCACCTGGAGATAAAGATAACAAATTGAGCCCCAAGTGTATTCACTTGTGTGGCTCGTAGATACAAAGAGTATTTATGTGGATATACATGAGTTTTTCATCGAGGTAGACGGTGTCGTCCATGCTGAACTATGGCAGCGGCCAGCAGAGATCTGTCTAATGTTTTTCCCCTGGAGGGCCGTAATGAGTGTGGGCTCCTTAACTGGGTTGGAGTGTCCGAGGCCAAGCTGGAACACACATGTAAAATACAACAGTGCAGTCTTTGAAGTGCATCTGATGTGCAATGAAAACTTCAGATTAAGTCTGAAGTCTATGGTTTTACAACATTACATCATTGTTACCTGGCCCTCACTGTTGCAGCCCCAAGCATAGACATCCCCAGTGGAGGACAGGGTGAGCACATGTTCACATCCCACAGCAATGTCTTCTATGAACAACCCCTCCAGTGCTGGCACCACTTGGGGGCAGGATTTATTCTTCAGCATGGAGTCTGGAAGGCCAATGAGACGCTCTGAAAGATAAACAGAAGGAAGCAAAATAGTAGGAATAGTTGTCCATCGAATAATTTGCAGTTTCAAAGACTACAGTAAAGTACCTCAACAGTACTGTAACTTTAATATGAAAATGTACCTTGTCCAAATGTGTAAACATGTCCATCACAGGCCAATGCCACAGAGAACTGAGTTCCACAACCGACCTTCTTAATTCCCTTGTTGCATAGCTGCTCCACTTTCTGTTAATGGCAACAATGCCAAAAATATTATTTCTTTAATAGAAATGGCTATAAGTATGAAGAGAAATGAAAATAAATAGTAAACAATTTAGTAATACATTGAAATGAGGTCATGATAAGCATGATTCTGGAGTTCCTCATTGCTTTCTCCAGGGGCGCAACCAGGGACATCGTAGAGAGAACATAAACAACCTGTGTTGTGCCTTTTGAGGATTCTTAAATTGGACTCTTCGTTCCCATTACCTTACCTGTGGGTAGTATTTTGCCGTGGAGGAACCTGTTCCTAATTTGCCATAGTCCCCATCCCCAAAAGCCCAAACAACCATACCATCGAGGGATAGCACCAAAGTGTGGTTGAGTCCACATGACACCTAAGAAAATGTCATAAAGTCAGCTCTTATTCTTGTACTGTATTTTGCTTTTTACCATCTAAGTATAGAGACTTACCTGTCCTACATGATATCCCTCTAGTGCAGCCACTCTTTCAGGCAGCATCTTGTTGGATGTCGACCTTTGACCCAGACGGCCAGATTCACCACTGCCAAAGGTGAACAGTTTTCCATCTGCTGTTACCACTGCAGAGTGTCGGAAGCCACATGCAAGCTGAAAAGAAATAACAAAAATGATGGGCACCTCAGAAAAGTTGTTTTATTACTAATAACTAATAAGGCTTCAGATAATACAGCATGAAAATCACACCTACCTGAATGACCTCTTCTCCTTGTAAGGCCTCAATTTGTTTTGGCCTCCTCTGCCTTTCACTATTGCCATGGCCTAATTTTCCAAAATCTCCATCTCCCCAACTGAACACCTCTCCAGTCTCAGTCAGGGCCATTGAGTGCCCGTCTGATCCACAAGACGTCACCAGCTGAATAACCACATACCCTGCCCCCAAATAAAAAGGCAGTAAACTCAATTAAAAAGCAACTGGGCCTAAATAGAAGCTACCAAATCAAATTACAATAGTTCATGTACCTTGAAAAGCAGATATAATAGTGGGGATGTAGAGATCATCTGAATTCCCCTGGCCCAGTCTGCCATACTGTCCTTCTCCTACAGCCAGTACAGTCCCATTCGACTGGACCAGGAAAGTACAGTTCTGTCCGCATACAACCTGAATGAGAATATAAAACCCAAACCCAGAAAAATGTTGAAAACGGCAACATCACAGTGAGAGTGTGTCTAAATGAAGAAGCTGCTACCTGCTGAGTCTGTAATAGAGAGGCTGCAAGAGTAGGCATCGTGAGATTGGTTCCCATTCCTGCCAACTGTCCGTAACGTCCATTTCCCCAGAGATACACCTCACTCTTTCCCCCTTGTTGCCAGTCCTAAAAAGAGACAGGGAATGAAGGAGGAAATTACATTTACGCAAAATAAATTAAACATTGAATCTTTGGATGTTTTTAATCTTTATTTTGAACAGAAACAGTTTTCAAAGGATGTTTTGTGTATTTTCAGGTGACTTCACATTTACCTCTGGTCTGATTGTGGCCCAACACATCAACTGTTCATCCATCCTGAAGCTCCACTTGCTATTGTCCTAGAGGATGCAGAGGTGTCTCATAACAATAAACTTGTGCACATTTTTGTCAATTAAGATTGCTGATTAGTTTAAATAAAGAGGGTTGTCACTGCTTACCAGTGCCTTGATCATTTCGCTGTCTTCCATCTCTTGAAACTCTGAAACAATGAAGGATTCTGGGAAGGCGGTACCGCTGGCAATAGCCTCAGCGCTGCGGACAGT
The DNA here is from genome assembly GCF_900324465.2 of Anabas testudineus. Lineage (NCBI taxonomy): Eukaryota > Metazoa > Chordata > Actinopteri > Anabantiformes > Anabantidae > Anabas > Anabas testudineus. The sequence continues at coordinate 6,625,270 of NC_046621.1, read as the reverse complement.
AGTGGCATAGGTGGCGAGCCAGCTCCACTCTGGCGGGCAGGAGTGTACATCAGGAGTGGTGTGGTATTGAGGATGTGGGAACCGGCATAGGTGTTTCTCTAAAGACAAACCAACAGCCAAGGAGGCCAGACTCTGCAGAAAGGCACTGTGGACTAGCTGGTCACCAGCTGCTACATGGGTCTGCATGGGCAGAAAGACACAGGGACACAAACTTAGATCAAATAAATAGTGAAAGTTTTGCTATAGAAAATTAAGATACAAGAACGGGAAATTAACAGAAGGGCTACATCCTCTACACCAACAAGAGCTAAAAATGTCCCAAATAATGTAATTAAATGACTTCAAATGTTAGTTTCTCTACTGACCCGCTCGTAGCTGTACTGCTCCTGCAACAGCAAAGGCAGCCTCTCCAAGAACACAGCCAAACAAGGTGCCCGATTTAGACCCAGGATGTTCTGGCTTCTGAGAACCATACGACAGGAAGGTAGCACGTGATTTTGACTGATCCAGTCAGGTGTGCAGCAGATCAACAAAACATCCTGGAAAAGAAACAGTGACAGTACAGAATTGTTAAGTGACACCAGCAAGTCAAATGTGGCATCTGCAAACATTTGTACACACGTTTGGTCTCAACCCTTTGAGGCATTTAAAAAATAAATAAATAAATAATAATAATAATAATGTTGGCATAGAGTAGCTTGGGGACAAATCATTATTTATGCACAGCTAATTCATATTTAAACAAACATCTCATCTAACTCTGTTAATGTAAAAAAAAATATGTTGAAGTTTTCTTTAAAGGTTTAGTTTAAATAAAATTTGAGTGATTCAAATGACCTTCGACCTCCCAAAGCAGGCAGCTACACCCAAGTTTGGTATCCAAGTAGTACTGATGACTGAACCCAAACCAGTAACAGTCTGTAAGACTGAACCATCCTGGAGGAAACACAAAGAAATGTGAGTATTAAAATAGTAAAATCTGACTTCTGATTCATATATTCTTGGGTAATACTCAATGAAATTACCTGTAAAGACCAGATGTTGAGCAGTCCCCCAATGCCTCCAGAAACCAGAGCCAGTCCACTAGAGCAAAATGAAAGAGACTTCACTGCCGTAATGTGGCCATGAAGTACAAACATACGCTTTGCACCGTCCTGCTGTAAAAAAGAACACAAAGAATGATTTCATGAGCTTAAATAAAAGGATAGCTACAATACAATCTGACTATGGTGATATTTTATATTTCCATCATTTAAAATGGCAGAACCAGGACTACAAAAAGACACTGATAGCATATCAAAACTGACCTTGACGTCACTGTTTTTATGTTGGCTGGGGGAGTTGTTCAGTATGTTGGGCAAAGATACAATCATACCCCCTTGTGGCAGTGTCCAGACATACACAGAGCCATTCTGACAACCTCTACAAAAAGGTAGATACAGAAATAAACACAAACTATCTGCAACAAACCTGAGGTATTAGTTTGCAAGCTTATGTTACCACAACATTCATTATCAACTATTGTTGAATTTTCTTTCATTATTTTTACATGTTTATCATAAATTATTAATAATAATTATTATTACTAATTACTGCAGTTTGTCTTAATAGTTCCTTTTAAAAATTGCATAATATTTACAGAAAGAATGACCAAGGAATTCAGTGAACTCACACAGCCATCATGAGCCTGGGATCAGGTGCTCTGCCAGCAACTGGGGACCATTCAGCAATGTTAACAGTGCTGCTGTGAATGAGGGAGTGCAGGGTCACCCAGGTGCCCCCGGAGCGTCCAAGTATCTTTACTACCTCTGACCTGCTCAAACAGAGCAGCAAGTGTCCTGTGGGGTCCCATTTAACAGAGCTCACACTGTCCTGTAGTGTATAGGAGGACAGACTAATGAGTAAATAGCAATTCAGTGTCAGGATATGTAGACAGGGGTGTACAAAATAACTGTAGCATGCATTTTAGAAACAGACCTGGGAGACAGACAGCATTACAGGCTGCTCATTCTCATAGCTCTCAGTTGTGGCCAATAGAATCTTTCCATCAGGATAGCCCACAGCAAAAGGTTTGTCCTCACTGTGCCAGGCGACACACTGGGGGGCTGTAGGAGATCAGATTTTCTTATTGCCAAAAGATAGATTAGAAGACTAAAACTACAGGCATGAAATGCTTATTTAGCTGATTTAATGTCTAAATTTTTGTTTACATTTTTCATGAAAACATGTCTTGTATAAACAGTGAATACAACACCCTCCTCACCCTCTTTCCTGTGGCAGTGGGTGAGTTCAGTGCTTTTCACAAGCAGCTCTATTTCCTGCATTGTGACCTGCAGCCAGCAGAGGGAGCCATCAAGCCGACCCACCAGAAGGCTGTCAGTGGGTCTGGTTCTACTGGCAGCTGGCTGCTCAAGAACCCACAAGCTGAAGGACTGAGCCCAGCAAAGAGCTGTGATCCGAGACACCTGAGCCTCCACGTGACAGTGTGACCCTGTCAAATGACAGAAAAATTCATATTGTACAAACTGTTCTGATGACTCATGTTACAACTGTGTCAAGCACTTTCTGTTTTGCGAGTTGTTCCTTCACATGGCTGTCTGACCTCCACCATGCAGAATGTTTGTTCAGACTTTAATTAATTACCATACTGTCAATATTGTAATTAAAAAAACAATAAATAATTCTAATGTACTTTTATATTATACACAGTATAGCATATTTAGTCAAGTAATTGTCTTGATTAACTGTCTCCAAATAACTAATTTGGAATCATCACTTTTTCTGTCATTATGTTACATTTGTTATTTAACATGTTTATGATGAATACACTCACCCCTGATGTTCATGATGTTCAAATGTTTGTTCTCAGGAGCAGCCAAGAAGTTTCCACCTTTACTCCAGTATACAGGAGACATGTGATGACACCTACTGGCCCTCTCACTGCTTGATCTGTCCGTCTTACTGGAGAGAGTCAAATAATTAAGGTTTACAATGCAAGTCCTTTGATAGCAAGTCATTTGTAGCTATGAAAAAATTAAGACTTTGGTACTTGGATGAACAAATATACTTTACAGATTGGAATCAAAACACTTCTGAATAAAGGAAACACAACCTAGTAATACAGGAGAAGGTGTTCTGCAACTCCACTGCATTCTGGCTGATACTCCAAAGTTGAACCACCTTGTCCTGGGAGCATGTAGCCAGCAAATTCTGCTCACTGCTCCAGAAACAGCTTGCCACCTAAACAGAGCAGAAATTATTAAAGGCTTTAACCTCACCTTTTTTGAGGGATTAAAACATACCAAATGTGTCCCCAAAACTACTAATTTGTCATAAAATGACTAGCAAATTCCAAAGGGTCACATATTTTTTCTAGGCACAGTCCACATGACTCGCAGTGTGACTAATCGACTCACTAATCAAGTCCCTCACCTTGTTGTAGTGTCCTTCTAGTCTCTTGAGAGGACATTTGCGCAAGTCACCAGCCAGGTCACTGTATGTTTGGGGACGATTAGGACTGTCCCTTCCTGTGGCAGCCAGGGCCTGCACCAGCTGCTGTGCTGCCCACTGGCGGTGCTTACTGGTCAGCCTGGCAGACAAGACACATGCGGCCAACGCATTAGCCAACTCCAGAGGGCCCACTCTGGCACCCAGGTGGGGTAGAGGGGAAGGAGGCAAGGACGAAGATGCCCCTTGGTATCCTGTGTCTAGGTTAAACAGATGCAGAGGAGAGCTGCTATTAATAACAGAATCACAAGATTTCAAACACTTTTTATGTAATGATTTAAGAGTAACACTCACTCTCCCCATTGGCCTCGTGTTCAACTCTATCTGGGCTGTAACAATGAACACCCTTTTCAGTGAGCAAGGACACAAGACTTTGTGTGACCAGGAATGTTGGGGGAGTCTGGTCATTGGAGTGTCTCTGTGGCTGAGCACCCTGCGCTGCAGCTGGTGCGCTGGAACTTAGACAACTTTGCTGCTGTGGGTCACTGATTGCCCCAATGTTGACTCCTGTAGCTGCCGCCATTAGGTCCTACGTACAGTAATAAAAGAACATTCAGACTTTAGAATTTCCATTTATTTGCTAGTAATAACATTGAATAATCTCTTAAATCTACCGTAATGCCTTATATCAGTTGATCATACATTTCTGCGCATTTGCATACAACATTGCCATTTTAATTTTATCTGAAATCTAATTTACTGATGCATAGAAAATGTATTTATATTCATATGTGACACTGTGATAGAACTGGAATAGTGTCAATTTGAGATCAAATCATGTAGCCTAAATAATTTGATTAGACACTGACCTGTGTGCATATCTCTACTAGCTGCCTGTAAGCAGTCGGACTATGGGACACCACACTGCCAATGGCTGAAGTAAGGGAGCTGAGGAAAGTTGAGTTGTTGCGTTCTGTCGCCAGCCCCTTCACACCTGAACGTCTGTCCATGCAGGTGTGAGCTCTGCCCCCGGCTGCTAAAGTCATCAAACGCACCAGGATGCGAATATCTGCCAGACCCAAGGACTCCAGTCTATTTGACTGGCTGCACACTGAGGCGCTACAGGAAAAAAAATAGGAAACACAACTGAAAACACAACTAACTGATGAAATTGATGAATACAGTGGCAAGTGAACCTTTAACAAATTAATAAATATAATGTGTCTAAAGTAATAACACGCATACTTTTATAATAACACATAAATGTTTTTTTGTCAGTCGAAGTAGCTTTAGTCCACACAAACTAATTTTCTTAACTTCTGCTAACACATGACTGACTTTTTTGAGGTCATTAGGGTTCAAATACTTTTTCTACTCACACTGTGAGGTTTTTATGGTTGTTGTCAATAAAGACACGAAAGTTCAGATTTTTCTTGCGTTCTTATTTAGGCACATCATATTTGTTAATACTCTTGACTGAAGATCAGATAATGTTTTATGACATATTTATGCAGAAAACCATGAAATTCACATACTTTTTGCCACTGTATGTCCATACTAGCAAAGATAGACTCTGATCAAACATACCTAGAGGCAGTCTGAGATAATGCTCTCATCACCATGCTGTATGCTAGCAGAATCTGAGCTGTAGAGGTAACTCTTCTTAAAGCTTTCAGTCTATCATGCGAGTCCCTCAGTGATACTGCCTGCTGGCCAAGAGTCAGAGAGGTCTTCTGCTCAACCAAGGCATTAACTAGTGTTAAGGGGGAAAAACACAAACGGCATTTCCTTGGTTAAGGTATGTTTATCCTTCTGATGTGAAAATGCAATAAATACATGAATATTATTGTATCACAGTGTTCTGATGCCCAGTTATGAATAAATGGAATTAATCACTATATTGCAGTAATTCTGTCTGTGGATGAATTATAGCTGCTGCCAACAAACACAGAAGGAATGTGGGAGTGTGTTACAAGTCAGCTAAATCTTTCACCAGTAATGAAAGAAATGAAAGGTAACATTCATTGCAAGAAAAGCAGGAAGACAGTTAACTACTTAGTGACACTTGGATGATTGTGCTTTAGTAGTTTGGACATTAAATACAGTCAGTTCTTTGTATCTGCTGTCAGTACAGGACTTACAGTAATTCTTTCTAAACCTCAGATACTGTAGCTATTGTAATGAACACCCAGTACCTTTGGGAGCTATTGCTTTTGTAGGGTCACCAGAGCTGTAAACGAGGGATCCAAGTGGATCTGGTTCAGCAAAAGCAATAGGATCTGGTACCAACTTCTTTTCTGTCAGGCCCAGGGGTCTCAGTAAGAGGCCAAAGTCCTCCAGTCCTGTCAGCTTGTCCGTGTCACACTCCTCTTGGTAGCTGATTTCCCAATCATCTGAGCAACAAAAGAGCCATTCATATAATTAAAAAATATATTTATATAGTACCAAGTGACATTGAAATGAAAATAGCCGTCCCTACCATCGGAAGTACTGTCCAAATGGCCAATCAAATCAGATGTCAGACCTTTAATCCTAAAAAGAGGACACAGCAGTGATCAATAATAAACTATATACTGTAACATATTACATTTACTGTACCAACAAAGTTTATATAAAAATATGAGAACACCAAATAGTCTAGAGCCAGCACAACAGGTTTCATATTTATTTTACAGTAATTTAGTTTACATAAATTTGCATATACTGCATCTACTTTACCTTTCATATTTAGAATTAGTTTCACTGAGGTTTGCAGCCAGATACTTTTCCCTGCAGGAGCTGCAAAGGAGGTAGAAGGGAAAGTTGGAGCCACACTCGCCTTTGAACCAGACGTCCACATAGGCCCCGGTGCTGTCATAACCCTTTCGTGCGGCACTCTGGCCACAACCTGGGTGACGGCGCTTTATGTGATTGTTAAATTGTAGGGTAAGTGTGTTGCACAGCTCACACTTCACCATCTGACTGCGTTCTTCTCCAGCCTAAAAGAAGGGTAGTAAGATAGGTCATTATTTCTAGATCTACAAGCAACTCAGAGCTACAGTCTAGAGGAAATTAATACTACATGAACATCTGGACTCTTAATTAAACTTTAATTTGCCAGTGAGTCATTTAATTTGCCATGATGTGATATTTGTCACAAGCTACTCTGGAGTTCTGCATTTTAAATCCCAACAGATATTTATTTAGGTAAACAAAATACATTTTCTTTTGTCCATGTCCTATAGCCTTAATGATAATAATTTGTATGTCACCTCCACGATCTGGAGTGTGTCTCTTTCCAAACTGAAGAATGAGGGAGTGAGCAGGTCTTCATAAGTTTCCTCGTGGTATGGATCATCCATGTAGCCCAACTCTGACTCCTCTTCAGCAGAGTAGGGATGAAACTCCACCTGCTCTGGCCAATCGCTGACCAATGTGTGCTGTTGGTACAGCTGCGGTAGGGGGCTAGGTGATGGCAAGTCTGAAAAGATTATGTTTGTTTTAAATTAAAACACTCAATAAATGTGTTAATGTAGTGTGTACCAACACACCCTTTTACAATGACAAAGCTTTAATACATTTCTGAATCACTGCTGTTTTTCTGACCTGCCCTTCGGAAGGAGGTCCTCTGAGTTGGTCCTGAGCGTCGCCTGCGTGCTGGAGGAGGTCTGTTCCTGGTCAGATGCACATCTAAGAAATTCTCCCTCTCGATCCAGTCGAGCCCCGGCAACAGGCTGTAAACAAAATAACACGCAGTCAGTGAACTGCTTGCATTACATTGCTTTACAACAAAGCCCCAATGCCAATACCAAGAGTAAAATTTAAAAAAATCTCTGACCTTTCACTCGGTTGACTGGTAGGTCGCTCAGGACACTGCACGGTCTCTGGCCCATCTGGGGATGGTGTGTCAGGAGCACCTTCTGGTCTAGGTGACTCAGCTACCTGCTGCTCCTCAGTCAAGGGGTGCTCTAGCATCCAGCTGGCCAACACCTCAATGGTCTGAGAGTCCAAGTCACCTGCTACATCTGGGAGGGACCACAGGGAAGTTGAACTGTCAGAGTTCAAAAAGAAAAGATGGATCATGGAGTGTTGCATAGCTAATTTATGCTGGACATCACCACCAGATGATCATGCTACTGTGTATACTTTAAGGTCAAGATGGCAAACCTGCTCTGACAACAGAGTCAGTGACAAAGGCCAGTGTTGAAATGTGTGATACACTGTAATAAGCGAGGGAGGGAATAACAAGGGCAGTTTACGTGAAGTCTATTGGTGCAATGTGAATATACACTTCAAGAAAAGGAAGAAAACCTCCTTTCATAAGAATCAGACTTGACTTACTCATGACGTCGAAAGATCTGAAAACCATCCAACAACATGATAACAGCAATAATAATAAAAAAAAAACCTAATTAACAGTATCATATTAATCATAATGTGAATTTTAAAAATGCATTTTCATACACAACCATACATTTCTTATTCCAAATAAAGTGCTGCACACACAGTGGACGGACAAATGTTGAAAAAGAGAAAGCACATGAAGCAAAAGTTTAGTGGCATCAGACGCACTCCACAAAGCAGTACCTGCTGCCTCCATGGCCCAGTAGATATGTCTCATAGCGAATCCCATTTCTAGCAACCGACTGGTGACAAACATTTGTGTCCGTTCTGGTGGGTGAGGAGAAAAGAAAAAGTACACACATACACACACACACACATACATAAGAAAAAAAAAAGCACAACAACAACAACAAAAAAAAAAAACTGAAAACAAACAGCTACATTTTGAGAATTTCATATTTATGCAAGTGGGAAATAGAATAAGTAATCTTTACATTTTATTTATTTTCGTCAAAATAAGCTGTACTTTATTAGAAAAGCCTACTAATCTCAAATACACTTTAGTTTAGTTTGTATAGTGTACCCACAATGAATGACTAAACTTATTGGTAAAATATTCAGTTAACCCTAAGGTAACTTACAATAAGAAAGTCAGAGAGATGACCTTCTGTTTAACGGATCTCTTGGCAATGTTCAAAAATAACACCAACATAAATGACAATGAGGAGAAAATTGGTGCCATTCAAGCATGTTAGTGCACAAACTGTGTATGCATGCATTTCAAAGTTGTAACGTCTTATCTGTCCAGTTCTAGAGCAAAACACATGCTGTTTTGGGCAGCAGATCAGTGGTGACAAAGAGCTGAACATGAAAGGCCATGCAAGACACAGAGAGTTTGCATTGAGTTGTTTTACGATCCTCCTGTTACTACAATTCTATCTGGCTGAACAAAATACATTTTCCCATTTTATATTAATAACATGTTTGAATACAAAGCAAACATGGAAAAACTGAACTCTCCAAATATTATCTTTGACACAGAGTGGTGTTTATCAGTAATTTAAAATTAAGGGATTCATTTACATTATGCTATAGGATAGTTGTCCTTTCTATGTAATGCTATATGTTGATTTCCAGCAGCTTTTCCTGCACTAGCGTCTCAGAGTTTGTTCTTACCCAGGCTGCTTCTGGCCTGTGTGCTGCAGGGACCTGGTTCCATGAAGCTAGTCTGTTGCTCTGTGAAGGCATCACAAGAAGCAGAGCTGGCCAGGCTGAAGCAAGGGTGCAGCACTGGGGGAGTGCTAACCAGGCCGGTGAGTGTAGGGAATCGGGTTAACACCATGTGCCTAGAAGGAGTAAAGATACAGTATATATAGTGGCAAAAAAAAGTATGTGAAGTATGGGAATTTCATGGTTTTCTGCATTAATTTGTCATATAATATGATCTGATCTTTGATAAGAGTATTAACAAATACAATGTGTATAAAGTAATAACAAAACAATTCTGATCCTTCATGTCTTTATTGAGAACAACCATAAAACATCACATTGTTTTCGAGGTTTGGAAGAGAGCTAATTTGACTAAAAAAAGAAATTTGACTGAGAACCAACCAGTAATTAATTACACATACTTTTTCCACTAGTACTATGAGGTTCACATACTTTTCCTTGCCACTCAAATCCAATCCATCAATTAATTGTGTTTTCAATTGTGTTTCCTTGGGTATGGCAGATATTCGCATGCTGGTGTTCACATATTTTTTCCAATATCACTATGAAGTTTTTTGTGGTTGTTCTCAATAAGGACATGAAAGATAAGAATTGTTTTTGTTTTATTACTTTAGGCACATTATATTTGTTAATGATGAAGATCAGATCACATTGTATGACACATTAATGCAGAAAACCATGAAATTCCAAAAGGTTCACATACTTTTTCTTGGTGAAGAGCTTGCTACTACTCTTCACAAAAATGTTCCTCCTGGAGGGCTTTGATTTTATTCTGTTATCCATAGAGCTGAAGCTATTTGTTTGCCCCTTGAAAGCAGGAATAACTGACACCATGGTCAGGTATCTGGGTTAGGATGGGCGGGCAGAGCTGCAGCCTAGGTTAAAGACTTTGTAGGCAGAACCTCACACTTTTCTTTTTTTTTATGTATCCTAACTCACCCATTTCCTGGATTTCCGAATGGCTGCTGCTGCCAAAGGATACAGGTCTGTAGCAATTAATAACAGCATGAACATTGATCATACTGCTCTTTACTTTGAGTCTGAATGTATGTCTTACATTACAGTACTCAACCTGATTTACTCAGTTATATCAAATGAAAATCGTTTATGATGCAACAATGCCATACTCACTGGAGAAGGCTGATGGGGAGGAAAGGGTTGAAATTCTCAAGGCCATCGGCCTGCAGGTGTGTTGGCAATGAAGATGCCAAGTCAGTATTAGAGGATGAGGCAGAGGCTCTGTTGGATTGACCAAAAATGGCAGTGCCTTCCGAACCCGCACTGTACAAGGATACAGAGCTGGAGGACTTCGAAATGGGCTGTGATGACAAATGGCCAGATTCTGCAAAAGAAAGCAATGATGCCAATTATTTATTGTTGCATCACATTTTATTTTAAGCCTGAATACAAGAAAACAGAACTGTTTTAAGCCTGTCCATTATGAAAAGTTCATTTCAACATCATTACATTATGGTTGGATGGCTACCTGGCTGGTTTTATGGTTCTGGCTTTACCAAAATAAGAATTTGATGTCTTAACATTAAAATAAAACTGACTACTTTAGGGTTATCTTTAATATATAAAACCCAAAGAAACAACCCGAAAATTGTTATGAGCATTTTCTGTAGACAATATAATTAATTGGGAAAATATAAGCACATTCATTAATAAATGAAAAGATCAGCTTTAATATGTAAACATTCATTCACCAAATCATTTAATATTCATTTTGATTTGCACCCACAAGGCCACTATGTATATTATATATTATTTTAATCTTTTGACCTAAAAAGGTCTAGAGAAGTGTGACAGAAGTCTTTGCAACACAGTAGCTTAACAAAAATAATTACCAAATGTATACCATAAATCTAGATACCTTTGCGTTCTTTGTCCTCCTGCAGTTTGTTCAGGGCTCCTTTGTAGATCATAACCTGAGCCCTTTCCAGGTCAGCAAGAGATACGCTCTGTTTGATGGGACACGGCCTCACTGCCCATTTGACCATGCTCTGCACCACATATTGGAGCACTGATCTCAGCTCAGCACTCTCATCCCATTGTTTGCTGTTGCCCTTGGCCTGATCAGGCATTGGGCTGGAAAGGGGACTGACTGAAGAGTTGGGAGGGTTTTGTTTAGGTACTAGAAGCAAATCTGAGAGCTTGTCACAACTGAAAATGACACTCAGGGATTTCAAAGCCCCAATGAGAAGGTATGAGACTCTAACTGCTCTAAGTTCAAGGACAAATGTATTCGATGTTTGGGGAGCCTGGGGGAGACCAGTTAATTCTTGATTATCTGTGATCTTTGTAGAATCTTTGGTTGCTGAAGGTGACATAAAGGGGTCTGTCTCAGTCTTCAGATCCTTCCGCTTTGTCCTCTCATCTTCTGCCAGCCACCTGATGTCACTGGGCATGTCTTCATCCAAATAGCTCTGTGCCTCACCCTCTTTCATGTTCTCTTCAGAGTATATCCTTCTAGAGGTTGGATGATTCCCCACCCAACCCTGCTCCTCTAGCAACCCCATCAAACAAATGAGATCTAACAACACTGTTGGTTTGAGGCCGCCGAGTTGGGTGACATTGCAGCAGGATATGTCACAGGGCTCCAATGAGATGATCGGCGTATCGCTGGGTGACCAAGAATTCATGGAGCTTAGTTATTGGGAAGGATGGGAAGAACCCACAGATACAGCATGGAGTGACGGAGGACGGATTCAACAGGGATTAATGGATTTAAGAATGAAGAGGAAGAAGCAAGAAAAAGTAAGATCAGGAGGGTAAATGATGAAAGTAAAGTAAAATGTTAGACAACTTACAGAGGAGGAAAAGAAACACTAACAGAAAAGGATTATACAGAGTAATAAACATGCTGAAAGGACCAAGACAAGAAAAATATAAGAATTGTTTAATGGAAGTTAATGAGAATCATCATATTAAAGACACGTGCAAAGACATTTTATAAGTAAGTGGGGATATGAATATTGATAATTTAGTACCTGACAGAGAGTTCCGCCTCCTCCCACTGAAGCTTGGCAAGGGAGCTACCTTCTTTCAGGACACCAAGCAGAAAAGCCCTGCGCCCACTAGACTTGTGCAGACAAAGTCCTCCAGCTCGCAGACCACTGTCCACCCCTCCAATCATGGCCAGAACTGGCCATACTTCAGTGCAAAGAGCAGCCAGCTTGGCTTCTGACATGGACCGACGATGCGCCTTCAGTTCTCCTGTGTCATCAACAGCCTCATCTCTGTCTCTTTCATTCTCTTCCCTCCCCAAGTGTGTGGGACTGAGGCCTGCAGGAGAGTGTAAAGCAGTGAGGATCAAACAAATATTGACAGAAAAATATACTGCAAAATATAACACTTATAAAGTTACAATCTTAAAGAGATCTTACACACAACTTTATTCACTTGAAAAAAGATGAAAGAGCAGACCAACTGTCTAATCTGGTTCCTGACCTTGATTAACATTTTCTAAGTCATCCTCTTTTAACAGAGGACCAATGAGCTCCAGGTGCGAATGGATATACTGGTTGATGTATGGGGCCCACTGGTCACACTGGTGGAGTCGACGCAAGAGCTGCACCGTTGACTCCACAAGGACAGTGATCCTAGGACTACAGAGAGGCTCCCCAGGAAGTAGATTACTGGGCATGCCTCGCATCTGGAGATCACGCAGCGCAACCTGTGGGGATATCAGAAGCGTTCTGTTGTGAAAAACTAAATGAAATAAAATTATTTTGTGTTAAATTTTTTTTTTTTTTAAATCCAACTTTTTTTTCAGAAACCAAGAAGGTGGCAAAAAGGCACATTTTCTGACAAAGGACTTTAAGATGAAGGCAAGTGTATATGTAGTATAGTTTATGAAGTACCTTCTCTCCAGGATTACTGCTGTAGAACAACACACAAGGATAAAGCTCAGATGCAACCACACCTTCAAATGCTAACTTTGGCTCCTGCGAAAAAACACAAAGCATAAGCAACACAACAGTCAACTAGAGCAAAAACTGTAAATGTAAACTGTAAATATTTCAGGTCAGACCTTGTCATTCTTAGCAAATGAAACAGTGTGGGCCTCCATGTCCAGGATGCAGGTGATGGTGTCACCCTGGGTAAAAGAGGGAAGTGTGCGGACTAGTTCTCCTCCATGATACAGGTTGCCACTGTAAGCACGATACAGCCACATGTCAGTGGTGGTGTGGTGGTTGTGGTCTCTGACGGGCCAGCGGGAAACTCCAACACATGTGCCCTCATTGCCTCTGTTCTCTTTGGTAATGTAGAACTGAGGAGAGACATTGGATGCATTTCATATTATTGGAGATGTTTTCTCAGCAGTGTTCAAATTTATATTTAATGTAGATGCCAGTCTTTACCTTCCATATAAAACAACCAGAGGTGATAGCAGTGGTTGCCAGTCCATAACCTTTTCCCCCTGTACCATGGGAGAGAATATTCCCACTTTCCAAGGAACAACACATCAGCTTGTGTGGGTCAAAGGAAAAGTCTCCAATGGGAATACATTCATCATAGCTGCCAGGACTCTGCAAAATGTGTTGCATAGGAACTGTTAAGCACTTAACCATAAATGTTTATTAACTGTACAAATAATAATGTAATTCAATCAATACTACAATACACACAACTCCTTAAAACAAGAAATAGCAAAACATTTAAATGTATTAACAAATATAGCATATTACACTCTAGGGTTACATTTTACATTTGTGTAATATGCTTTGTAATTTGACACTAATTAAGTGTGTTTTTATTGTTTTTCATCCTACTTCATCATGGAGAACACACCCATCTGTTCTATCAAGTAGCCCTGCTGTTTCAGTTTAGTCACTGCCAGATACCTAAACACAGCATTTTCTCTTGAATAACTGGATTCATTCACTATTTTAGAACAGTTAAAACAATAACAGCATTTGTACTATGTTTATAAAATACATGTAATACATCACTTTCAATAATACCTACAAAAAAAAAAAAAAACATATGCATACATATTCTGAAGGCACAGCAGCCACATCTTGTATAACACTTGAAAACTTTAACAAATATCAATTACAAATGGTGTGTTGCTCCAGTGCAAAGTAGAACCTTTACCATTTTTCCCACATACTCTGTATTTAATAGTTGCTCTGTTTTTGCCTTATTAGATCCTTTCAGATTTGCAGATCATTTAGATATAGTAATAATTATGTATTACTACTGTTTTATTTTAAAATGTTAACCACATTATCACCGTGGGGAAATACAGGAAACGCTGATTATGGTGCAGTTAAAATGCACATGCTGAGGCAACTGCTGGGGTTTAGCGTGTTCCCCAAAGACACTTTGACATGAGGCAAAAACAAGAGAATGGGAATTATTGTTTATACTACAGAGTGTACAGCAGTATTCAGGTAGCATTAAAAGTTATAATAATACATACGTAATAAATAGCTTTGTTCAAGTAATTACCCCTGTGTCTTTTTCAGCTGTTTCCACATGGCTCCTTTCAACTAGTGGTTCTTCCCACATATAATCAGACAACAGCTGAAATAATTGTTTAACAATCTACAAAAAGACAGGAAAAACAGAACCAAATAGCATAATTTCAGTGTGTAATATACAATTTCAATCTTACTATGTAATTTTTATAATGAATACATGATAGATAGAATACTTCAAAACAGTGCATGTTGCTTTATACAGTACCTGTTGAATTTGGACTGACTCAGAACAAGCTGGTAACAGTCTTTCTAAAACATGGAAGGCCAAAAGCTTAGTGCGAAGGTTATGGAAACATGGAGATCCTGACAACAGAAAAAAAGAAATTAAAAGGAACACATGTAAATTGTTCCGCATTTTAATATTGTTAATAATATATTAATATTTAATATTAATACTGTTGTAAATAATTTTCCAGTGTTTTACCTAAATTGCACTTATGTGAAATAATGGCCATGAGTGGCTCAATCCATTTGACAAAGGTAGAAAGTCTCTTCATTACTCTTAAAGACAGTACACGTCTCAGAAACACTAGGAAATCTGCAAGTTGGGATTCAACCACTTTGCTTTTTTCCACTCCTGAAACAGAAAAAACAGAGAGAAAGAAACTGTACACTAAAATGTATTTAAATAAATCAGTTTAGAAATTCTACTTACATATATTTTCTTTAAGATAATGAATTGTAATGTGCTCTTTTAATTATATAGCATTGACAGTGATGTTTAGTGGACCTTTATTTTCCATACCAACTGGATTTGTGCTCTTACTGCTGGAGTCCAGATCTTTTCTCTCAGCTATATCTCTCTCCGCTCTCTGTTTTTGGTGGAATGCGTGCAGGACATTTTGAAGCTGCTCACACATCACTTCCATCAGAGAGTGTGATACATCAATAGGCAGTAAATCCTCACAAGAGCTGAGAACAAAACAAGACATTTTGTCACACAAATATAAACACTGAAGTGCATTTTGAGCTTAACACTATGGGCACACTATTTCAGAGCTGTCTGAGGTGTTTGGATTCTTACCTTGCAGCTACAGTCAATATCTGAAGCAGGCGGGCACAAGCTAGTCTAACAGCCCCACTCAATAGCATGGATCCAGATGTGGAGGCAGCAAACCAGCCCTGGTTTATTAGAGCACAGCTATTGTTGGTCAGCATGGAAAGGATTTCCAAGATGCCAGATTTGATAACCAGCACCAGGTCCACTGGTTTGTGGCAGAAATTCAGTGCAAACATAGTGGCTAGTAAAAGGTGCTGGCAGGAACCTGGGTGTGATTAAGACACATTAAAAGTAAAATCTAAAATACAGCAGAAAAAACTACCTGTGGGTATTAGTATAAGGTAGTTATAAATGCAAATTATGAACAAACCTGGATGTTCCCTTTCCAATAGGACCCTCTGTCTGAGGACACACACGACCTGCTGGTAAAAGATCTGGGCTGCAGATTGCAGTGCTTTTTGCGTATCGATGGAAGCTGATTGCGTACCAGACTGCATTGACATAAGAGTAATTTAAACAACAACATGGTCATGAGAAAGAAATGAATAAAATATCAATGTTTCTTTCTATCTAGATAAATTAAATATTAATTCTTCCTCAGTCATTTTTCTAATTATAAACACCTGCAAAACACTGGGATAGCACGGTTATTACATTTACCATGTAATGCTGCATCTCATAATTAGTTCCATAATGAGAGCCAATGATTTGTGTTCCCAAAGCAAAGCATCCAGAGAGGAACTGAAGCTGCACAGACTGCAGCAATGCAGGAAACTGAGGAGAGACCGTGAACCCACTGCTCTTTTCCTCCATCTTAGACAGGAACGAAGACATCTGACACAAGGCCTCTAGACGAACCTGGTAATAACAGTAAAATTACCAATTCATTAATGATGAAATTGTTAACAGTCACTCACAGAAAAACACTATGTGTGACAGATCATTTTTATTCTGCAAATTGTGTTGCATGTTTTAAATCTTGATTCCATCTCTGATAACACACACACACAAGATATTTAGCACTATATACAAGATCAATTCGATGGGTGAACAAATAGCTTGTGCTGCAGAGGTATAATTACTCTACAGTATTCTTTACGTGGTAGTTAGTAATACTATAAAATAATATAAAATATGTAAAAAATCTTACCTCAGCCCTCTGTTGCTGCTGCAGTATAGCAAACGTTATGGCTTTTGGATCTGCCTGACTAGACGTCTGACCACCTGGCAGTGTTGGTGAGGAGGACGACGAGTGGATCAGGTTTCCACAGACAAACTGGAACACCTGGTTAAGAATTGGCAAGGGGTTGTTGCCACAGTGGGACATAGCAGTGGCTGGGCTGATACACTGTCGAAGGCGATCCCAAGCGTCTTTCATGATGCCCAGAGAACACAGAGGTAAGCCTGGAACAGACACACCAGAGCAATAAAAGAAATATTGTTTTCTCACTAAAATATTAAGAGACGTGCTGACTGAACAAGATTCAAACTCAAAAAGTACAATAACAACATTTGAGACTACTGACACAGGACTACAAATAATGCAGCTGTAAAGTTTTAGTTAACATTTAGGGAAATCTGTCCACTGTCTAAGTCTGATACCAGTCTTAAATGTATTCTTTAAACATAGGGCTACAGTCAGTCTCATTAGATTAGCATAAAACAGTGAAATAGCTGTATAAAGGGAAAAAACACCATTATGATAAGTGTTATCAGCTTACTGACTGCATTTTTCCTGATTTTGATTTGATTATTTTATTTTACTTTGTTAAATATAGCCATACAAAAATATATTGTTTAGTTACTACATACAAAAAGCAAAGTACAAATACAACACTTTGTTGTTTTACAGAAGGTTTGGACGTATCATGTTGTGTCTCCCCATTTCTAATCTTTATGTTAAGATAGGTTAAGCCTTTAATTTAGCAGACAGCCAGGAGAGTGGTGTTAATTATACAAGTCTATAGGTCTTTATATACGCATTTCTTTAAAAATATTTTAATAATAAACTTATTTAGGAGTAAGCCTGTTCCACTTACCCATTTTATTCTTGGAATAGCCCAAAGAGTTTTTTGAATGGTCAGACTATATGAGACAAAGACAGAGCATTAGAACTGCCAAGCAGGCTTCAGGCAAGATTTTTATAAAGTACAAGACTTACCTGTTTTCTGCTATCAGCAGCCATTGTAAATGATTCTGTTGATGATTTCCTAAAAGCAGGTTGTTAAAGACAGTTAGGGACAGTTAGAAACAGCTCACTGAAAATAGAACTGTTCTAAAACAAGGAAAACACAACATGAAAAAACTCTACCTTGCTCCAGTGTTCATAGACTGACTAGTCTCCCTTTCACTGGGTTCTATCCAAGCAGGCCTGACTCCCAGCAGGAGGAAGAGACAGCGGGACACCACCAGATGGCAGGCAGCAGGGAAAGACAAACTTTCATCAGACTCCCTCTGGTTCTCCCACTGCTGTTTGGGATCTGGCTCCCTCTCTGGGCTGTCGGGGCTCTCCATGCTGCTGGGGAGGTTGGAAGTTCCAAATGACTCGTACACAGTCACATTCTGCTGTACCTGCATCGCCTCCCGGGTGGCCATGAATGATTCTAAGACTTCTGCAGACACAGGAAAGCCACTTGAAAATTTTATGTGTACATTCATAATGCTCCTGGAGTAAGGACAGGAATAGAGATATCGTTTTCTAACCTGACAGGTACATACGGCTATTGCCAAATGCATCCTCCTCTAGAACCTCATCCTGGTTGTGGTTGGCTGTGGGAGGTGGGGTCACTTGCACCTCCCGGCTACAACGACCTCCTGACTGCTGCTCAGAATCTTTTTCTGCTGGCTCCACTGAGGTGCCTGGCTCTTGCCTATGTGCATCAGGACTTTGGGGAGATTGAGAGGTCTGCAATTTAAGACAGCAAAGATATAGGAATTATTTTGTTTAATACATGTTTGATGAGACAATATCTGAGTGGCTTTATTGTACAGTGGCAAGAAAAAGTATGTGAACCATGGAATTTCATGTTTTTTGCATTAATTTGTCATAGAATGTGATATTATCTTCATCTAATTCAGATCTATCATGTCTCTATTAGGGTTTATCAGTTACATTAACCACAACCAAGTATAATTTCTCGTAAGATTTTAAGTACAAATATTAAGCTGTATATTATTACTTACAAATGACTCTTTGTAATAATCTAGCTCTGTCAGTAACAGCAGTGGTACCTGTTTAGCAGAAGGCTGCACCTGTGATGTCCTTGGAGAGTTTTTAAGGGCCAGCAGTGTGGTTCGAACTTTATAAACAGTTTCATAGACATCTAAGAGCATCTCGCTGGGCTCATATCTGTCTCAAGACAGAGTAGAAAGGTGCATAATTAGTTAATAATACATAATGCCCTGCATTGCAATCTAGATGCAGACTAATTAATAATCTTTGTTCCAGTCTTTAGAAAAGACAAAGAACATTTAACTGGAGCTTTTAGTGTGTCAAAAAAAAAATATGCATGAGGAGGCAATTCAGTAACAATTACATTTGTGTTTCTGACCTGTCCTGCCAACAAGCCTCATTCTGCAGCCCAGTGTGTTTCAGCAGAGCAGCTAGACTGCAGCGACAGACAGTTTGCAGCAAACAGTTCGCTGAAGAGCCTCCACTCTCCCATTCTGCTTGCATAGTAAAACAATACAGATTCATTAGTAAAAAGGTAACAAACTAATTTAAAAAAAATAAATAAACTATAATACATTGTTTATAGCAGGTACCTTTGCTTTATATTCACAGACCCTGTATTACAAATTTGTAAAAGTCAATTATAGCAAAGTACCTTTGCTGTGGGCATAATCCTCCATCTTACGCCACTGGCCACCTGCAAGTCCTCTAGAGGATCCCAGTGCCAGTTCCAGTAAAGTCCTGGTTTCCTCATTCACACTTATTTCAGCTAGCCTGGCATCCCTACTGCCCAACAGTACTGTTTCAGTTATCCAGGCCATGCTAGAGTCTACAGGACAAAGCATCATATGGGACATGTAGACACATCAGTGTAACACAACTTCATTCAGTTGGTATTTATTTAAACGAAACATTAGCATGTCATGTTAAAGTCTACACAGTGTGCAGTATGTTTTCCTACCCAGCTGTTCAAAGTCCATCTCAAGGCCATTCCTGAGAAGGACATTTGATAGCCAGAACTCTGATGCTTTCTCCTGGAGTGATGGTGGGGGGCCTTGCAACATACCACCAAGGCAACGGCCGACAGCCAACGCTACAGACCGCTCCAGGTCCAACAGCCAAACCCATTTGCACTCCTCTTCTGGTTGCTGCTGTCTGATGCATTCATTTTCACTTTCACTCTCTGTAAACAATACTTTAAATGTAAAACATTGCCATTCTTTGGAAGAAAAAGAAACACTGACACAATAATTATGGACAAATCTGGGGGTCAGGCAAGTAGGTGTAAATCTACTGACCTAAACAGTTTTTCTGATCCTCCATCCCCAGTTCTTGCTCCTCCAGTGTGCCTATACCTGGCAGTAACCTGTTGTAGTCATTGAGGTGCTCCAACAAGGTCAGTAAATGACTGAGAAGAGGTTGAATTGTGCCCAGTGGCAGCAGCAGCAAGGAGTACATCACCTGGCACAGCAGGTTGCCAGCCACAGAGTTGTACAACACCACTAGGGGAAAAAAAAAAAAAGAAGAAAAAAAAAAGAGGGGAATTAGAGTGACCGTTTATCATCAAATCAATTTATACCTCAGTGTTGACAGACCCAAATGTACAGTGCTTTAAAATATACATATTAATATATACATAATATATGAATAGATTGTATTGGCACACATTTGTTAAAAGCCATTATTCTTACCATGTAGTTTCTTGATAATTTGTTTATCCAAGGAACTCTCCTTTAACAGTTCGGTGGATCTTTTGAGTGTCTCAGCCGCACAAGGAAGCAACAGACAAAGATGCTCCTGAAGTAGCATTACACTACTATCATCCTACAGAAAAGTAGATTATTTTAAGTAAAATCATAAATTATATATATATATATATCAAGGGGTTACTGAATTTAAAATAAATAAAATGCAACAGAGCTTTATATATATATAAAAAAAAAAAGAAGGTTTAGATATTCTGCATATGATTACTGACAAATGTGTGACCGCAGGCAGGTATTAAAACTTTTTACTTTCAATACTGTGTTGTACATTTTTCAGGGTATATACTGTAGTTCTTTCTGTTGTGTACCTCAGGGCTAGATTGAATGTAGCAATGGGCAAGCAGGTGTTTGTGAAGTCCAGAAAGGAGCTGGTGGAAGTGACAGGGAGGATCAGTCTGTCCCTGGCTATCACTGTAGAGCTGCTTGTCACTGTTTTTCTCCAATTCCCCAAATGACCGCTCCTATACACAAAGACAATGAGAAGGACTTAACTAAAAATCTTTAACTGAAATTTAAAAATTGAAAAAGTCTTTATACCATACCGTGTAAAAGCTTATGCTGAGAAGCAGGGTTTTGAGCAGCACTTCTGCTAAGTGCAGTAGGTCATAGGCCTCAACAGAGCTGGATGAAGAAGGTGGCCGGACTGACATAGCGGGTGTGAGAGGGGGTCCCATGGTTGTCACTTCCCCAAAATTGCTGTAGCCTAGTAGAGAAGCTACATGGCTCTGGTCCTGAAGGCTGCTGAGAACCATGTCTAACTGTAGACGCTTTGGAAGATTTAGAGGGAAGAAGAAGAGAGGACTCTGGTTTTGATCATTTGCATGTGATGTTACTAAAATATTCCTAAAGGGAAAGAAAAATGATTTTACATCAACACATTTTCACAACATTCAAGAAGTCTTCCCATATTGCCTAGCAACACTGCAAGTTGGCACAGCAATATTGACAAGCCTACTGTTTGCTAGCTTCTTCCATTTTGTGGCAATCTTACCTTGGATCCAGGTAAAAGACAAAAGCCGAATACATTGTTTAATGATGTAATGATGCAAATTTAAAACTGCACAAAATGGCTCTACATACCTGTCCTTTAGAGAGGACATTCAAGCTCTGTGGGCCCTGAGGAAGCAGAGAGAGGAGCAGCTCTGTTCTTTCCCTCAGAGGAGGCAGCAGCAGGTATGCCCCGATGGACAATGTGTTTAGAACTGCCTGAGGATGGACGAGAACATCATTAATGTTTACTATAATAAATATGTACAATTACATCCTTGTTTTGATGAAGACACACTGATTGAAACAATTGAATCTTATACAAGCAGTCAACTTAAACAGTTTCTCAATTTCCTTTTTTCATGTATATTAGTGTTATAGTCAGTGTAGTATATTATGAAAGTAGTCTATAACATATTCTTGTTTTACCTGTTGTATGGAATCCGGCATATCGGTGTCTATAAGCCTGAATAGCAGGTTTCTGAGGGGCCTGCCCTGAGCCCCTAAAACCATTGCACCAGTCCCCCCAGCATGTGCCAAGGACAGATGGATGGACAGCAGCTTCATGCACAGCAAAAGAAACTGATGGTGGTCCCTTATTAATAGAGACAGAGAACAATAGGAGTGTAAGTTGAGTAGATATAACTACAACCTATAGGTAACTCAATATTTCATTGTAAGGTCTTAAGGTAATTGTGCACCTTTTAGATAAAAACGGTGGAGGGGGTGTGTCATTCTCAATGCCATCACAGTAACTTTCCAGGAAGTTGCGTAGGTAGGTGAATGTACTCTCTTCCAAGTCGACACAAAAGGGCCTGTGCCAGGCAACTAGTTGCCTGTGAAAAAACTAAGTCACTTAACATCTGTGGCAGGACAAAAAAACTATTTTGAACACTCAATTAAAGAATTGCAACACATAGACCCAGTTCTGACTTTGTTGAAACCACATTTCAACATAGTAGAGGAATAGCACATATTGTATACACCAAGAAAGCAAAACAACTACAAAAAACAGATGTTAAGAGACTTATAGTAATCATGAAACAATTTACTTACATTTGTTAAAGATGAGGCTTTACCTGTCAGTTGGAACTGCAGTCCAAGCAAGGCTGTGTGAAGTGCCAGCAGTGATTTGTTGGATTGACACCCCCTCTAGACCTAGCACTTTCTTGGGTTTGGTAATTGGTGTAGAAGTGTGGCCTTGCCCACACTGACCCATGGTGTTGTTCCCCCAAGCATACACTTCATTCTCTGATGACAGAAAAGGCAATCATTACAGAGCACATACAGTCAAATTTTAAACATCCTATTTAAAACTTGTCTAATTATCTGAGTGACTACTGTAGGCACCATACCATGAGACAGAGCAAGACAGTGGCTGTCTCCACATGAGATATCAATGATCTTGGTGATACTCAGGTCCTCTATGAACCTGGGTCTTAAAGAGGTAGTCTCAGAAGAGCCACATCCCAAACATGAGCCACAACCCCATGCAAACACCTAATGGAAAACACAAATAAGAGCAATGCAATGCATTAATGACATAATCATCTATGTCACTGTTGAATTTACGATGTCAGCAGCTCAGTAGAACTAGAACTAGCAAATTAACTTTGCTATGTCTGACCCAAAATGCCATATCTCACCTGTCCTGCAGAGGTAAGGGCAAGAGATGACTGGCTGCCTGCACACACTTTCCTGATGATGAATCCATGCAGGGCCTCTACGACTTTGGGGCGATACACACGATTTGTGTCTCCATGACCTAGTTTACCTGCAAAGATGAGTCATACATGAGTACTACCATAAGTTCACGGTAGCTCAAGATATTTCTGTTATGAACACAAAATAAGGGCTATGGTGTCCTGTGTTGTTTACATGAAAAGCATCAGATTTTTATGTCAAGTAAATTTCTGTATTTTGTAAACAAATGCTTAATTTCCACTCCATGTGTAATGCCGTGTTATCTGTCAACATACCATTGTCTCCTCCTCCAAAAGACCAAACAGTGCGTCCATCCTGTGCCACCGCTATTGTGTGGGAGCTGCCACAGGCCACCTGACCTACACTACTGATGTCCTTCACCAGTGTGGGCACATTTCGACTCTGACTGTCACTGTGACCTTTCCAGGGAGAAACACACCATGTCACTAACATAGTAGAAGATGGACTGCACTTGGAAACTGTTGAGACAAATGACAACAAGTAACTTGAGTACCAAGTCTGCCAAAGTCCCCTTCTCCCCATGTATAAAGTTCTCCATCACTGGTCACAGCTGCACTGTGTCTGTAGCCAGCAGACACACAAACAACAACCTGGCAAGGACATGGTTACATGCAAAACAATATTCAAATGTTCAATATTTTCTGACCTTTTTTTACATTACTGTCTTTCATGCTTACTTTGCCTAAAAGCGGTCCTTGAATTATTTTGGGGTACTTCTGTGTAGCACTGTTGCCATGGCCTAATTTCCCATACTCTCCATCCCCCCAGCTGAACACCTGCAAGAAACATTTTGAGAACATTCACAGTAAAGATAAATAAATGAATTAAAATCTCACGAACACAGATAGACGAGGAGTCGTTGCTCTCATTTGTGTTTTGTTCTTTTTTTACACTACAGGTTTTAAGGTAAACCTATTATTTGAAGTAACAATATAAACTATATTTACTATACTAAATAATACAATAACCTTTATACAGTTAGGTGCATAAATAATGGAACAATTTCCTCCATGCACTACATTAAAAATGAGATACTCATTATGTGAGCAAAGTCGAAATTTGTTCCCTTATTTATATGCAGAAATTAAAGCAACATGATAAGTTAAAATATTGGCTTTTCAGACAACAATGCAACAGACTATAGACTCTCTTTCATAGTGTTTGTTGCAGACTAGAACGTCTCTGTAGCCGTTTTGGTCCTTGTGAGCGTACCCACTGCACATTTGCCCACTAACATTTGTACACCACTGGTTGCCAGCCATGAAACAGCTTAGAGCCCACATATATTTTAAGACAGAGAGCAAATTTAAATGATCAAATACTAGAAGGGTGGGTTATATTAATTAATTTTAATTTTCAAGTACTGGTACTCGTACTCTAGAGTGTGTGTGCAGCTGGTTTATAAAGGCAGCAACTATTTCATACAGAGCTGAAGTGATTCCGACTATGCTGGCTGGCTTCCTCATGGTAACATAAAATGCTATCAGTCACACTGGAGGAGAAAGCTGAGCTGCACTCTCTTCTCCTCCTCCTCCTCCTCTCTTTGCCACCATTCCTCTAGCTCAATCTTTCCGCCTCTGCGTCTTATATCATCGGCACCTGACCAGTCCTCACCGGCTTCACTGGATGCACTCTGTTACTTTATAACTGAGATCTGCATTGTCTGCAACAAGAACAGTTCTCAAATATAAATTTAAAATTATTTAAACATTATCTGTTAAATTGAGAAATGTGATATCAGGGGCTTGAAAAGAGTTTTTATTTCTGCAGCAATGGGTGTTTGCTTTTAGGGCTTAGCTTTAGCTGTGGTACTTATAACCAGCCTGCATCGGACTGACACTGACAGAATAATACTTGCGCAGGTATATAATTTTGAAACAACAAAAACACTAAACTTTAGCTTCAAAAGCATAGCATACAGCGTAGATTCTTGTCATTTTCAAATTTTAATGTTTTGCTCGTCTTGAGCTCATTTGTATATGTTTGTCGTCTACCTGGCAACTCACATGAGCTTCAAGTATGGGGAGGTGGGGTGTGGGAAAAAAAAACTTGAATTTGGACTGCAGTACCCCTTTCAAAGTGTCAGTGCTACATATTACTATTAAGTGAATTATATATTAAAACAAAAAAATACAGTGAGGTAATTCCACTTCAAAAAATATTTTAAACAAACCTTTTAAATATGTACTAGTAAGTCTGCATCCACAACCAATAGTAATTTTACCTACGTACCTCTCCCTCTACAGTAATGGCCAAAGTGTGACCATCAGAGCCCTTAGAGGATGACACTTTCTTCATGTTCCTATGTGGCTCCAGTACAAGTTTCTTGGGCATGGACTGGTTGTTGGAGTCTCCCAGGCCCAGACGCCCATAGCTGCCTTTTCCACACGCTTTCACTGAACCATCTGCAGATACTGAGAAAGTACAGTACTGACCCGCCTCAATCTAAAAGAAGGACAAAGGAGATACAAGCATTTAAAGGCTGTACAACAGCAGAATTATGTAATTTTTAAATTAGGCCTTTCTGGTGCACAACAGTACAGCGATTCTGGTATAAGTGAATTATGTGTTAATCTTATATGGGTAGCCATACCATTTGGGCATCACTGAAACCCTGTGTTAGTTTGGGCAGAAGAATTTTCTCCAGAGTTCCCTCTGCCAGTTGATGGCTGCTGTTGCTGCCCCACACATACACCATGACTGCATCGCCCTCTGTACCAGGAGCAGCTACATCAGTGCTGGAGCACAGGCAGTAGGATGCTAAGTTACAAATCTGTCAAAGTAGAGGAAAGGGAGGTCCTTTAAAATCAATAATTTCTTAACATAGTACGTTATTTAACTTAATTCTCCGTTACCTCTTCAAAGAGGCAGAGAGCTGCCTGAGAAAGTTGACAAAGTCCATCTACATCCTTCTTGAGCACCTGAGTATTGACAGAGTCTCCACGGAAACCCTGGGAAAATATGTTTGTGTTTAGCCCCAACACAGTGTTTATAATATAATCTAGGGCATAATCTATGTAAATATTATGCCTGTGCTAAATTATCTCACCAGAAACCAAAACATAAATAGTATTTAAATTTTTGTACTTATATGGAGGATTTATATCCAAAAATATATAATATGTTATCTAAAAAAACAGTATCCTGAGAATACACACAGCACTGGCTGTCAATTCTACAGAAATACTTCCCTGTCCTTTGTACAGAAATATTGCACAGCTGATTAGCCTGCTTAGGATGACTCCAATACGAATACAGTATCCAGAGAGACAGAAAGACTGACTCAGTCCTAATCCTTATCTGCACAGTAATGTATCGCTCCAAGATTCAAATGAGACTGTTAAAACAGGACAGACTGCAGCAAGGATGGATGTGGCAGTAAAGAATTTTTCTTTTTTAACAAACAAACAGGCTCCATCACCAGTACGTATACAAATGTATGAATTAACCACTGCTGGCCCAGGAACTCCATTTGTGCAAGATGACAAAGGTAAAGCCAAACTTTATACATAATCCTCAGAGTGATAACTGGGGTGGTAATGGCTCCATGTGATCTAATGTAATGGACTGGGAAAAAAAAAACTTCCAAGAACTAATAAATCCTAATTCCCATGGTTTAATGTCAAGACAAAAGAATTAGTACACAGGTAGTTAAACAAATACTGTCCTTACAAATACAAAAGAACATGTAACATACCGAATATTGCCTCATTTGGAGAAGTGTTTGATGGATGACATCAAAGCCCACACCAGCTGACTGCTGGGAGCTTAGTGAGGGGGAGGAAGACAGTGTAGATGTAAAAGAGGACATGGAAGCAGACAAAGCTACCTCCACCCACTCCAGCAGAAACTTCAGAGAGCCTCTCTGTATGGCCAAGCCAAGCAGCAACTCTAGTGCCAGCCTCCGACCAGTGGGGTCTGCACCACCAATCCCACTGCTCACTGATGTCTTCTTCAGGAAGTCAGCCACCTGTGCCAGGCAGTCCAGCCCTACTGATGGGATCTTATTCTCATTGGCCAGAGAGAGTGGTGGTAGCGAGGCCAGCACTGAGGATGCTGTGGCAAGTACGTCATTGCAAAGCACCGACTCAGGATGAACGGAAGCTGCATATCTCCAGTTCTGCTGCAGTAACGAGAAGAGCAGACTTAAACCTGTCCTCACACCCATCTCTATCAGAACATCTGTACCAGACTTGACTTTGGATACTCCGCCTGGTAGGCAAGGCTCTGAGGCCAGCTCAAGTTGCCCACATTCAGTCCCACTGTCTGTAGACTGGGAGGGCAGCTGTACACGGAATTTGTCATGGTATTTGCTATGAAGTGCATAGTAGATCCTTTGGAGAACTACGAGCCTATGATGGAGGCTCAAAGTGTAGGAGGTTTGCGTCAGCATGCGGTGAGCCAGCCATCGTTGGCTGTGAAGCAGGGATGAAAGGTACTCTTCCTTCTCTGCTGAGGCACTAGACTCACACTCAAAGTCTGGCAGTCGAGGACCTATGAGTTCTTGCACCGGCTGGGCCAAAGTCACCACTTCCTTGTTGTGAAGGAGCTTATTGTAAAGCACAGCAGCTCTATCCCTCCTGGCTGTCTGCACACTGTCTTCTGCTGCCCAGGAGCTATTGAAGTGCTCCTGCCATTTCAGCAACACATGGGTCTGACAAGGTACCATGTCTGAGCATTATCTATAGTCTGATGTATAGCTGAAAAATAGAGAGGAAATATGATTAGAAGAACTAAGCATGCCAGATTGGCAGATTTATCAAACTCACACATCACTTTCTCATTCTTCATTAACATAATGAAATCACACTTTTGTCTCTCAACAATTTACAGCCAACATTTGACGCTGAAAGCCAATGTTCTAATGTGCTTCCTTGCCGAGTAAATTCACTGTAAAGGTGTCAGGGTTCCCTTTACTGTTGGCACCTTTTCAACATGCAGTACATCCAGGCCACAGGCCCAGTGGGTATCATTAAATTAGGTCAGCTCACCCTATGATTTAATCTAATACACCCACACTAATCAGAGGACGTTTGTCTCTCAAGCTGTTATGCTACAAAATATAAAAAGGAATGTGTTCTTTACATGTTCATATAAAAGTATAAGTTTCATGATACTGCTCTGTCTAATGTTTGAGAGATTAAGCACAGAGGTGATACTAATCTGATCCTCCCATCAATTTATTCTGATTCCCTGCTTCAGTCAGAATGCAGTTGTGATAGCAATCATCTTTAAGTTGGCCCCATGATACTCTTACATACATTCCCATGCAACGCTCACACATCTGTCTCCCTTGCAAACTATTTAAGAGCAAGCTTGATGCTGCTATGGTGTGGACATTTTGGATCTCCAAACAAACTACTGTCCTGGAAATACATTATACAGATTTCAGTATTCCTATGTTGCATCATTGTGATGGTTAATTTCACTGAAATATCAGTGACATGACGATTATGATTTTCACCCTACCAGTTCTAAACTACGTAAAAGAGCAGATTTAATAATCAGTTGGCTAGTACTAGATTTTAAAAAATAATTTACATAAGGTGTAATGCAATACTATAATATAATAATAATAATAATAATAATAATAATAATAATAATAATAATTTTGTATCATAGTGACCCCAAGGTAAGTTTTTGTTCCTGTCAAGCAACAGATTAGTACTTCTAACACCTATGAAGATGTAGTCTGTACTTCTGATTATTAAATTAGACTTTTGCTTTTAATACTGGTACAAAAACTGAAACTCAAATAAGAAAATTATAGTCACAGCCTGTAACACATATGCATGCTGTGGATCATAGCCCACAGTCATAGACACTCATTTCTCTGGTCCTGCCAGAGGCCTGTTGGGCTATATGGTTTCCACTCCGACCAAAAATAACAGCAAGCATTGATATAGCAATGGACTCTTCAGTCAGACAACCATGAGCAAGCAACCACCAGCTACAGGAGATGCAACTATCACTGACTATAAACTATCTAGAGTTGAGGGACATGAATATTCCTCTTGAATTTGGCTATTGTTTCAGACTTTATCTATCCTGGAATATACACACACAAAACAATGTTTTCAACTCACAAACTACAAACTAAGGTAAATATCCTTTCAATGTGCCAGTCAACTATAAAATAACATAAAAACATGAAGGCTCAGGTAGGTTTACATACAGGCCTATAGGTTAATAGATGAAATAACATTTAAATATCAAAAAGAAATATTAATGTCTAACTTCAAATGCAGGCAGCAACATGTATGATGCAAGGAAAAGTAAATGATATTAGGACGAGTGACATTTTACACAAAGCATCTGAATGTCAGACATTTTAGAGTTTCTTCTTTGACTATGACATTGAATTTGAAAATATACATTTTAAAACATGCCCACAATAACAATAATTTTTCTTATCCATTAATCATGTTAATTGGCTTTTGAATTATTAATTGAATCATAAATGCTGGTTAGTAAAATGCTAGAAAGTACTAAACACAATTTTCTCATGCCCAAGGTGGCATCCAACCATTTAGTTTAGAATATGTCAAGAAACTATACATATTTTTTACCCAACACTATTTTTTTCTGCAGGATACAGTAGCTGAATTCAGCCTACATTACAAGACAGTGCAGCACTCAGATAGGTGGAAGGGCCACTGTCTAAAATCCACTCCTTACAGCCTGTGTGCGTGTATCATCTGGTCCACATGCCCCTTACCTTACTCACCTCCCTATGATGATGATGTTTTTTTTGTTTTTTTGTTTGTTTGTTTATTTTTAAGCTCAGGTGGGAGAAGACTGCAAACCTACCTCCTAACCCAGGACAGGAGGTACAGTTTTACATTTAGCTTCTGACTTCTTGGGGCTTGAAAGTCATCCACAATAAGATGGTGTTGCCAGGACAACCCTGACCATAGCGACCATTTAGACAGTGATGTTAATCAACAATATTGCTAATGTAAGCAGTATTATTATATTAATTAACCACATATGAGCTACAAAATGTCTGACAGCAACTTAATTATAAGCTTCTACTGCTCACTACTGTGGAGAGATGTCCTGTCAGAAGTTAGGTAATGAGTTGAGCATTCATGCTAACAACATTAGCCGACACCCTAATTAATTTACAATTAAAGACACCCCCGCCCCGCCTTTGCTGCTCTATCTGGGTTCCTACTTTAAGCGTCTGTCAACATCCTTTAGCCATTTCATCCCTCGCTTTTTATTAGCTCACCGTTCCCCTGTGGCCATATTCGCCGCATCGACATAAACAACGAAATATGTGAAAACCGAGACGCAGCCTTCGCCGTGTCATTCACAAACCCCCAGTAACGCAGCGGAGCTAACGCAGTGCAGTGGCTAGTCTGGTCGGTGGCTGTCAAAGCCGACCGAGCCCCTCCGTTTGTTGGCTGACAGCCCTCAGCAAAGCACCCCGGTGGCTCGTAAACGTCGTATCAACGTGATAACGTGGGTATTGTGAAGATAAAGTAACCCGCAGACATGTAAGTTACCTTGACAGTAATCCGCCGCTGATAAATGATTTGCGTTACCCGTCCTGTCCCAGCGAGGTCTCCCTCGGACGCGCACATCACATGAAGCTTCTCGTCGCCGCTCTCCTTCGCCTGCTTGTTTTCAACCTGCCCATGTTAGACTGTGTTGAGTGACTAGCGCCCCCTGGTGTCTCGGAGTGGGGACGGTCCACAACCTTCTCACCTTTTCCGTGTTTTTATTTATCTTATATTTAATTTTAGAGTGTCCTTTTAAACCAGTTACACTAGCAGCTCAGGTTCGGGTATGTGTTTTACTTTATATAACATTTACCCTGCGTTAGCAATCAATTAATTGCAAACAGAAAAACACAGAAAATGTGTTTAGGCCCTGCTATTGCTTAAAATAAAAAAGAAATAAAAATGCTACTTACATTAATCT
The DNA here is from genome assembly GCF_900324465.2 of Anabas testudineus. NCBI lineage: Eukaryota > Metazoa > Chordata > Actinopteri > Anabantiformes > Anabantidae > Anabas > Anabas testudineus. Next base: position 6,594,199 of record NC_046621.1, on the reverse strand, counting down.
TGAAACACTCCTCAAAACAACTACATTGTGATTAAATTATGTAATTGCCACTTCTTTGTTTTTCCTATTTTTCCTACACTAAAAAATAGACTATGCGTGATTTAGTTTTTTTCTTCATTCAAGAAAATTTCATGTTAAACAAGATTATTTAATAAAGTCGATTTATTGCCATTCCATTGTGTTAAATAGTGTCATTAATGTAGACTACTATAATAAACATCCTTTCATAAACTTGACTTCAAAGCCAGTCACGACAAACCTGATGCAATTTGTTTGGGGGTTCCGTTGCTCACACACACACACACACACACACACACACACACACACACACACACACACAAACAAACCAAAGATAACTTGTGACATCAGGTCACACGGTTTCAATTCCTGGATGGCGGTCCAGAGTTAATCCCACATCCAAACAGGATTTCTAAAAAGGGGGCTGACTGGCAAAAAGGACGACAACACCGGAATGAGGAAACTGACGAGGGCAAGCCATGTGCAAAACAAAGTTGTTCATTGCTGATAACCATGCAACCTGATGAACCGTAGGTCACTCCAGACAAGTCTCCCCCAGAGGTGATCCGCTTCTCTGTCTCTTCTCGTCCAGCAGACCAGCAGCTCCCCGCACTCTCCCCCGCACTCTCCCCCGCATCCAGTGATGTCTTTCCTCCTCATCACAGTGCTCTCTTCGCTTCTAGCGCAAGATGCTGAGGCGTGGGGCGCCAGCGTCAAGTACGCGGTGAACTGCCCCGACAAATGCAACGTGGAGCGGTGCGGCGGGACTCAGCGGTGCGCACGGACGGTCCTGGATGACTGCGGCTGTTGTCAGGTCTGCGCTGCCGGCAGAGGGGAGCACTGTTACCGCACAGTGTCGGGCATGCACGGGGTGAAGTGCGGACCGGGATTATTCTGCGAGTTCTACAAGGATGAAGACGACTATGGAGACGAATATGGGATTTGCAAAGGTATTCTCACATTTAACACCCCTTTTCCAGTCTTGCTGCTGTTTTTGCATGCTGCATTTTGAACATAGTGATGCCCTGCTGCACCAAATCCACTGTCCCATCATTAGTCTTTCAGGATACATTTTAGGAATTCTCATAATAAAGAACCCCATTTCCACATAAGCATTGAATATAGAGGGAGTTGTGCAGACATGTGGATCCTTCCTTCCAGTATGAATTGGCTATTTAACTTGATAAGAAGCCCATTGTCTTTCTAACAAGTAAATCTTTGAGTTGAGACATTGGAACATGATTATTGAAACAATGACCTGATGACCAATGACCATGATTTTTTTGTGCCTGTGCTCTGTTTCCCTGGAACACTGAGCACCTTTAAATTTATAATTAACACACATCAGATCTATTCAGGTGCTCAAACCATTTTCCCTGCATAATTTTTTTGTTCCAAATCTTGTTTTCTACCCTGACAGACTGTCTGTATGGAACCTACGGGGTTGAGTGTCGCAAGACGTGCAACTGCAAAGGAGGTATTTGTGACAGGGAGACAGGCGCCTGCCTCACCCTCAAATTCTTCGCCAAAATTGCCAGCAAGCTCAAGACTGAGCCACAAGCAGGTAAAAAGGACTTAGATGCCTTTAAACACAGATTGATCATATTACTTTTTCACAAGGGGATTGTATCATTGGTTAATTCTAACTGTGCTATTAGTACTCAGATGTCTTATTCACTAAATTAAGTTCTCAAAAATGTCATTTATCTGCAGTTGCAATGATTAAAAGATTAGTGAATATATCACTTGTATTTCAGGGGGAGAATTGGGCTCAGGAGAAGTCAGCACCGCCCAGAGCACAGATCAACACACAGACAGATCCACTGCTCCAAAGCGGCTCAACCCTCGCTGACAAGTGCTGACAGGGCTGAATTTATTCAGTGTAAATGTAGCATTATAACTTATAAATGAACCGAAAGATATATTTTATTATGCTAAAAGATTCTGACTTTGATTTGAAGTTTGGTTTTCGTTATGACAGCGTCATGTTTTCTATGAAATATTCAGACTGTATTATCATCCTCAACGTCTCTGTTTCTCTTTTTGTTCTTTATTTGTAGAATAAATTAAGTAAAATTGTCTTGTTCCAATTAGCTTCATTATATACTTGATTCTCTCATTGGAGTGCCTTTATAAATTATTTAGGAAGGATTAAAAGTTAATGTCACAAGAAAGGACTAATCAGTTATTTTTAAACTAGATACAGCAGCATTTTCATAGATTCCTTGTAGTCCACTTGTTTTTATGAAGTTCTCCATAATGATTTTTACTGTATGCAGTATATATGAAAAGCAGCTTTGGAAAATATCATCTTTATGACGCCATGCTCATACAACTAAAACAAAGTTACTGTGTCTCTCACTGTTGGTATTTGGAGTTCATCACGTCATTTTTGTAATCGCTTAATTAGTGGTGTGTCATTTCCCAGAGTCACTGCATCATGTACAAATGCAGAGAATAAAAGTGGTGTGGTTTTAATAAAGAGTTATTGATGGCTATTTGATATGATTAAGTTATGTTATGTCTCCGTGAGCTTTTTGAGCCTCGCAGACTGTGATGTTCTGGTTCTTCCTCAGATATTCAGTGAAGCTGAGCTCTTCG